>NC_134354.1:215612970-215912970 GCF_048569485.1 Anomaloglossus baeobatrachus
TATCTGACTGCTGGATATCTGACCTATTCTGCAAGATTGTTCCAATAAGGGCTTTAATCCTAGACTATAAATTTACAAAGGTGCAGAATTACAGCTAAGGACCATGAGCCATAAATTTACAGTTTTTGGTCATTATCAGATTAACAGGTGAAACAGATTTATTATGTATATTTAAGTGTAAGAAATGCTCAGCCAAAGCATAACCAGAGGAAATCTCAGTATTCAGGTGCAATTTTTAATGCTGGTTTTACTAATAGAGTCCAGTACAATCTAGTTGGACAATATGGTATTTTTCCATCATTAGCCTTCCATGTTTCTATGAATAAACCCTAAAACTATCCATAGATGTATGACTAATATTCTTATTAAAATGCTTCAATCTTTTATCCCCCATTGAATAAGACTATAAATGCAAAACAATACAAATCCTCAATGATAGTATAAATTCTCCAATTTCTTCCTATTTGTCTAGAAATGCAAACACTAAGGGGTACTTTACACGTTGCGACATTGCTAGCATCAGCTAGCAATGCCGAGCGCGATAGTACCCACCCCCGTCGCACATGCGATATGTGGTGATTGATGCCGTAGCGAACATTATCGCTACGGCAGCTTCACATGCACATACCTGCTCGGCGACATCGCTGTGACTGCTGAACTATCCCTCGTTAAAGGGGAGATGCGTTCGGCGTCACCGCAACGTCACCGCGACGTCACTAAGCGGCCGGCCAATAGAAGCGGAGGGGCGGAGATGAGCGGGACATAACATCCCGCTCACCTTCTCCCTTCCGCATTGCCATCAGGACGCAGGTAAAGAGATGTTTGTCGCTCCTGTTGGTTTACATACAGCAATGTGTGGAGCTGCAGCATTATGAAAATGACCGATGCTACACAGATCACCGATTTTCGACGCTTTTGCGATCGTTTATCGTCGCACCTAGGATTTACACGTTGCGATGTCACTACTGATGCCGGATGTGCGTCACTAACGACGTGACCCCGACAATATTTCGGAAGCGATGTCGCAACGTGTAAAGCCCCCCCTAAGATTTGACACTATGTATGTCAGCCAAGCTCAGAGTAATATACCTAATTAAAAAAAATACTTTATTAAATATACATTAAAAACCAATCCGTGAAAAAGTATCATAATATACAAATACAAATTATTATAGCAAGGGGCTGCGTAGTATACCAATACCAAATGTGTACATCCAACTGATAAGAGCAGTCAATCAGATAAGGATAGGAGGATCGGCGAACAAAAATGTTTGATGAATAAACACAGGGCTAACCCACAAAGTAAACTACCTAATTTCAGGATGTCCTAAAGATGAGCGAACCCTTGGAGGTTTGCGTCACTGACAGAAATTGAACCGAACCTCCACTGGTTCAAACTTTACCAAGCCTGGTTTGTAATCACTGATTGGCAATTTGAGTCTTTGTTCACATATAGCCAGCCATAAGCAGATCACGTCCGTAGGAGGGCTGGCGGGCTTTTTCAAAATTTCTTTGTTGTTGTACACTACATCTGATCATGCTGATGTTATCCCCAGTGTGTCTGTTCATACACTGCAAGTGGCTCGCACAGGGCTGAGCACCAAGCGTACCAGAGCACAGAGATGTTCACGCGAGTGAAGTTTGCACGTAAAGCATTCAAACTCCGAAACCGAACTCTGGTTTTTAAAGTCAGTGTTCGGTTCGAATACTGAACTTCGAGTTCGCTCACCTCTACCTATTATACCATGTAGATGGTCCACACCTTACCGCAGAGGTCAGCACTCTGATAAGCACAAATGGCATTGTCATTCAATGTAGACTGGATCATACATGCCTTAATACACAATAATATTCAATAAATTTGCTGACTTGGTCCATAAATAAGACGCCTCCCAACAATAAAGAGAATGCTCCAATAGCCGATCAATTACTTTGAGTGAAGGCAACATCTGTGTTTATTAGGGGGCCAAGCTCTGTGGCAAAGTAGTGACTATCTACAGGATATAATAGGGCATTCTGAAATCAGGTAGTGTTTTTTGTGGGATAGTAAATAGGAATGATCGAATACCTCAAATATTCGACTTCGCGAATACTTGCCAAATAGGTCACCACTATTCGAATATTCGCGAATATTCGATGTGCAATGTAAGTCTATGGGAAACCCAAATAACAACTATTCGGAACTATTCGGGCTTCCCATAGACTTACATTGCGCATCGAATATTCGAATAGCGACGACCTATTCGTCAGATATTCGTGAAGCCAAATATTTGAAGTATTCGATCATCCCTAATAGTCAAACATTTTTTTCACCATTCCTATCTTTGCCTAACTGACTATTCTTTTCAGATGGAAATACACATTTGATAATGGTAGACTACATAGCCCTGTTGTAATAATACTTTGTCCATGCCATAAATAAATGAGGGAAGTTTGTTTCTTTAATTTAGTCAAATAAAGTATACATACATACTGTATATGTATAAAGCATACATTACTTTTGCAATCAATAATGGTTTCTGCACAAGTATAAAAATTGATATGAATTTATTTTCAGAGTTGCCTAGAACTGCAGAGTATCTATTATGTGATCAGGTAATCCAATAACAACACTACGCTGTAAGCTTCGTGAGCAAGATTTCTATTCAGGGTGAACAATATTTAATGTATTTCTCCCTTAGGATGAGGCCACAATTTCTTTTTTTTTTTTTGTTTTCTTTACCGCCTTGTTATCTATTTCTATGTTAATAACATTTTATGGAACATAATGTCTATTGTATCCTTTAATAACTGAAGTAGTATTGCCATAGTATATTAATGAATTATAAAAGAACGTCTTGACGTCTTTGAGTTAAGTATTATTCATTTTTATGCAACATCAGCATTTAGAGGGAACGTTCATATTAACACATACATTATTTTTACGGAAACTATACATATTAAAATGTAATTAAAGTAAAAATTTACTCAATACAATGTCGTATTTTTTGTGGGTACATTCCTATTTTATTGGGAGCTGTACATGACAATATTCTCCAGTTGTGGCACTCCAAAAGCCATGGCATTCTGGAATTTGTAGCATTGCAAGCTGGAAAGTATTGGTATACAGTATATAGTTTCAAATGCAATTATTCAATTCCCATTGCAAATTATTAGCAACATTTAAAAAATGTCTGCTGTTTGCAATAAACCTATGAATCAAGATTAATTTAAATAGCTCAACACAACTAATACAAGGGGCTGCTGATATGTCTTTGGCTTTACCCAGAAAGAAACGAGATAGCATGATGAAACTTTACATTTATTCCACATACTCTCCACTGATGTCAATACACTTCTTACATCGGTATTACAAGTTCTGTAAGCCTAGCAAAAAGAAGGATTTTGGTTGTGCCTCAAACCAGGCATCCATAGCAGCCATGGCATCAGAAATGGTGTGAAGTTTGGTACCCTTGCGGTGTTTCTTCGGGTTTGGAAACAAATGATAGTCAGAGGGAGCTAGATCTGGTGAATAGGGTGGTCAACCAGCTGGAAGCCCATCTCTGCCAGTTTTGCAGTGGTTGCTTGTGCAGTGTGAGCGGAGGCGTTGTCTTGAAGGAACAAGATTCCTTTGGACAGCTTGACTTTTGGCCTTCAGAGCTGCCTTCATTTGGTCCAAAGTTCAATTTAATAGCTTGCATTGATGTTGAAACCTTTTTGAAGGTAGTCCACTAGCATCACGCTCTCCTGATCGCAGAACACAGACATAATCACCTTAGTGACTGATTTTTGCACCCTGAACTTCTTTTGACTGCTCCTTGTTTTCAGAGTCATACAAATAAATCTAGGTCTCATCCATAGTGACCAGTCGATTCAGGAAGTTCTTATCAGTTCGGAAATGCTGACAAATGGACCTTGAAGTTTTCACTTGCATGCTTCTTTGACCTATTGTCAAACATTTGGGGACCCTCTTTGCAGATAGCTTCCTCATGTCTAAATGTTCATGGATAATGACACAAACAAATTCACGGGAAATCCCCATGATCTCTACTATTGCTTTAGCTGAAATTCGTTGATTCTCCAGTGAGGTTGTGCACAACATCAACGATATCTGGAACAACAACCACTCTCGGTCGTCCAGGATGTTTCTCTTCGTTGTTGCTGAAGTGGCCCATTTTAAATTTGTCAACCCAGTTCTTAACTGTAAAATATAAAGGGTATTGATACCCCATTGTTTGCGACATATCACCATGATTATCCTTTGCGGAATTTCCTTGCAGAAACAAGAATTTTATCACTCCTCTGCTCTCTGTCGCTGTGAATATCGCATTA
The DNA here is from genome assembly GCF_048569485.1 of Anomaloglossus baeobatrachus. Classification (NCBI taxonomy): domain Eukaryota; kingdom Metazoa; phylum Chordata; class Amphibia; order Anura; family Aromobatidae; genus Anomaloglossus; species Anomaloglossus baeobatrachus. The sequence continues at coordinate 215,617,282 of NC_134354.1, forward strand.
GACTCCGCCATTTTGTTTGCCTGCATGCGTAGGACACTGTTGCCATAAGTAACAAACACAACATTTTAAAAACATATATTAGACACATAAGGCTTTCATGTGATGTACCATTTGTTACCATAGAAACAAAAAAGATCACGAAGCCAAAGACTTATCAGCAGCCCCCATATAACAAGTGGTTTCTCCAAAGTCAACAGAAAATGCTCCGTTTATTAACTACTATCATCTCAGAATTATTTAATACCTTAATGACAAGCATCATCAGTTCTTAGTAGAACATCCTTTGCCTGTTATGACCAGCTGCATATGTGATGTGTAGCAAGACATCTGGCTCCTACCAGCATTGAGGATTAATCTTAGTACACTCTTCATGGGCAATGATCTCCAATTCACTAATATTCTTAGGTCTGTGAGCTGAAACTGCCTTCTTCCAATCCCATTAAAGATTTTCTATGTGGTTCAAGTGAGTCAACTGTGACAGTCATTCCAGAATCTTCCAAGACTTCTGAAATCAAGTCTTAGTTGATTTTGAGGTGCTCTTGGCATCATTATCATGTTGAAAAAAAGATCCAATTATTCCAAGGTTCAGCTTCCTCATAGAAGTATTTTCCAACGACTTATTCCATTTTGCCCTCATGTTTCAGATTCTCGGTGCCAGAGGAGCAGCAGAGCCCCAATGCATCACTAAAGAGGGCTTTACATGCTACGAGATGACTACAGCGATCTTGTTGGGGTCACGGATTTTGTGACGCACATCCGGCCGCTGTAGCAATCTCATTGTGTGTGACTCCTAGGAGCGATTTTGGATAGTTGCAAAAACGTCCAAAATCGCTTCTCGTGGACATGGGGGTCCTCTCCCAATTATCGCTCCTGTCGCTTGGGCAAAGTTGATCCTCGTCCCTGCGGCAGCACACATCGCTATGTGTGACGCCGCAGGAACGAGGAACCTCTCCTTACCTGCCACACGCAAGCAATGAGGAAGGAAGAAAGTGGGCGGGATGTTCATCCCGCTCATCTCCGCCCCTCCGCTTTGATTGGGCGGCCGCCTAGTGATGTCGCTGTGACGCCGAGCGAACAGCCCCTTAGAAAGGAGGTGGTTCGCCGGTCACAGTGACAACGCCAAGCAGGTAAGAACATGTGACGCTGCCGTAGTGATAATGTTCGCTACGGCAGCGATCTTCACATATCGACATAACAATAGGGGCAGGTGCTATCATGCTCGCCATCGCTAGCATCGGCTAGCGATCTCGTAGCATGTAAAGCCACCCTAAGCCTCCACCATGCTTCACCGTAGACAGATGTTCTTTTCAGTATATGCTTCATTCTTCCTCCATCAGGCATATTATTGAGCCATTGGCACAAAACGTTTCATTTTTGTTCCATCACTCAACAGAAAAAAATCCCACAACTCTGTCTCATTACAAACACATTCGCAGTTGTCCTCTCTGACATCTCTCCAGTAGAGCTGTGCCTGATTATAACTAGCACTTTGTCACCTTCAATCTCACAGGAAGTTAGTATGTGGGGAGGAGAGTACAGCATAACTTTGTATCTGCAGTTCCCTTTTTACAGTGTTGTCAGTTCTGCTGTACTGCCCTTTTCCCCACACTAACCTCCTGTGAGATAGAAGCTTAAGCACTATGAGAGAACAACTGCAGATGCAGATGTGTTTGTAATGAAGCAAAGTTCAGCTCTGTTATATTGTGTATCACACACACAAACAGCTCTGAAATAAGATCAGGAGAGGAAGCTGTCAATGATATGTCTCACACTGGTAATACCCCTTTTTATTTAATATAAGCCCCAGAGGCAGATTCTTGAGGAGATGAGTGCTGTCCTCAGATCTTAAAATTTTACTTTCATATTAAGAAAAATGTGCATTTTTCTGGAATATGAAATCGGATTGCAGATATTAAAGAATGATTTTTTTCAACTTACTAAGACTTGTATGCCCACATAAACAGCTTATGAGGGTTGATTCAAATAATAGATTCCTTTAAAGTTGTTTTTTTATATATTTCTGTAGCTTCCAGTATTTGTGGTGCACTTACTTTGTTAATAAAGCTGAATTGCAATGGGGATTAAATTATTATTTACTGTATGTTTAGCGTGAGTGAACTGATAAATACAACCACTGTGTTACTACTGCATGGGGTCGTCTATGGTGAGTTACTACTTTATGGGAGAGCAAAAAAATAGATGTTCCGAACATATCGGGGCGCAAAATGGAGACATTACTATTGCATGGGGCAAAACATATTACTATTGCAAGGAGGCACAAAAGAGGAACATTTTCACTAAATATGAACAAAAAATAGAGTCATTACTATTTTATGGGGCACAAAATGAAAATCTTACTATTTATATATGGATGAAAAAAGAGTGATGTTATTGGTATATAGGGGTGTAGACATTATTTCATGAATGTGCAAAATGGTAACATTACTAGTGCATGGGGGAAAACAATATGGCGCTTTGATATTGTACTGAGGCACAAATAGGGACTTTAGAGAGGGACAGTTCTAATATTTTATTATAATACTGGTACAGTATAGTGTGCCAAGGTGCATTAGGGGAATATGCTGAATTTGGGGGAAATTCTGTCAGCAGGTCAGAAATGTAATGGGTCGCTTGATGATCTTTCTTTAAATGGGTGGAGTTTGAAAAAAATATAGAGCATATTTGGGGTGATGTGAACAGGATTTGGGCCAAAGTAAAAGAAGCTGATGAGGGTGTTATCAAACTTAAGCAGAAACGGGATGAAGGGAGAGAAGTAGCAAAGTTGAAGGTGGATGTTAAGTTCAGTAAAGATAGTATTATTGAATTAAAAGACCATTCCAGCAGATGAACTCTTACAATTTTAGGTATCATTGAAAGGGAGGAAGGCACAAATACATGAGGGTTCACTGAAAAATGGCTATTAGATAAATTAGAGTATGTATCCTTTCTATTTGGAATAGAATGGCCCATTGAATAAAGGGTAAGAAACCCATTGCAGCCACTCAACCAACGGTTCTTAAAGTATTTACAAAAAAATAGCACACAAAAGCAAATATTAATTTATGGGCAAATGACTAAGCCACTATGAACACAAATTTTGCACATAGGTAAGTCAAATTTGCTGCTTAGGTATATCATAAATGAATGGAACCTGGACCTGGAGAAGCGTGGAACCATCTGCGCTGCTGCAGGTAAAAATGAGAAGGGGGGATATTTATGTATTTCGAAGTGAAACCCCACTTCTTCCTCTTCTAACACCTACCATTTTTGACATATTGGCCAAGGAGAAGAATACCAAAGAAAACATTAGTTTACAGACAAACTACTGGAAGAATCTAACCCAAATTTGGCATATAGGTAAGTCAGTTACTTCAGAACGTTTAAGGCAAGGTTTTAGCTCTCTACCGTTCTATTCATAGTTATTAAAAAAATGGAGATGCATGGATGGGGACGGGAGATAATGTGGCAGTGCTTTGCTGGTGATTATTTCAAATTCAAGGAACACTTATCCAGCATGGCTACCACAGTATTCTGCAATAGCATGCACTTAGTGGGACAATCATTTGTGTTCCATTAAGCCAATGCCCCAAAACAAACCTCCAGCGTAAGTAAATGCTATGAGAACAAGATGCAGGATGGAGTGCCTTGTAAGGTGAAATAGCCACTACAATCACCCAACCTCAACCCAATTTAGGTAGTTTGAGATGAGTTAGACCACAGAGGAAAGGCAAAGCAGTCAACAAATTCTCACTGCCTCTGAGTCCTTGTCAAACAGAGTTTTGCTCAAAACTCGCCAAGTGTCATGGCGGTATCAGATGCTGTCACGCTCCCCGGGTCCTCTGCTCCGCTCCCCGGCTCACCTGCCACGCTCCCCGCTCTCCAGCCTCCATTAGCCGCGCTTCCCAGGCCTCCTGGTCCCCGCTCCCGGCGCCCGTCGGCTTCCCAGCCCCTGGCCGGCTCTGCTGCTTCCTCCTCTCAGCTTCCTGCCCTGGCTTCTGGCACCCGGGCCGCGCGCATGCGCATTAGGGCGCGCGCGCGGTCACTGACCCTTTCTTAAAGGGCCAGTGTCCACTGACAGGAAATGATGCACACAGGTACAGGGTATAAAGGGGATTAATGTCCAAGGGGGCGGGGCCTGTTCTTCGTGTTTCCCAAGCTAGGAGTCAGGTCTCCTTGTGTTCTTGTGAGATACTTACCTCTCTCTCTTTTAGAGCCGATCCTGCATTGCCATCCGGTCCTGCTGTATCTCAAACCCCGAACGCTGCCTATCTACCATCCTGACAGTCCGTACCATCCCGGTTCCCTGCGGTGACCCGCCATCTCGCTCCAACGGTTCCGGACCCCGCCTGACATCATCCCGGCTTCCGAACCTGAGCTCCGTCACCCGGACCACCATCAGTGACCCTGTGGTCCCAGGGACTTCTCCATTGTGTTCTAAGTGCACGGACTGTTCTGCTACCTAAAGTGCTCCGGCTACCGGACTCCGTTCCCTCTTCGGGGAGTTCGGTCCAGAGGATCCACCTCCCGGGTCTGCCCATCCATCTGGCCCTAACAGTAAGAACAGGCCATGGATCCCGCCGAAGCACTAGCGGCCTTGCAAGAGGAACTCCAACGCCAGCGTGAAGTCCAGACCCGCATGCTGAACTTTATGACTTCCGTGGACGCCCGCCTGAACACGCTACAAGCCTCGGTCACATCTTCAGCGCCCCGGGTCTCCACTAGTCAATCCACGGCCCCCGCTCCCGTGGCAGCCTCTTCGGATGCTTCCAGACTTCGTTTGGCTTCACCACCCCGGTACGCCGGAGATCCCAAGACCTGCAGGGGGTTTATAAACCAATGCTCCCTTCATTTCACGCAGCTGCCGCATTTGTTTGCCTCCGACCAAGCCAAGGTCGCCTTCATAATGTCTCACCTAGAGGGCGAGGCGCTGGCGTGGATGAACCCCTTGTGGGAGAAGGAGGACCCTATGACCAAGAACCTCCAAGAGTTCCTACAGGCCTTTCGCGGCACCTTTGACGAGCCAGGACGCGCCTCCGCGTCTGCTTCATCTCTTCTCCGGTTACGTCAAGGAACTCTGACGGTAGGTCAATACGCCATCCGTTTCCGCACCTTGGCCTCGGAACTCGGGTGGAATAACGAGGCCCTAACCGCCGCCTTCTGGGAAGGACTCTCGGGTCGAATCAAAGATGAGCTGGCTGGACGTGACGTACCGTCCACCCTGGACTCCCTGATTACCCTAGCGACTCGAGTGGACATTCGCTTTCAGGAGCGGTCCAAAGAGGTGTCCCGTGAGAGACGTCCGGTACAGCATGCCTCTCCTCCACAGAAGCCCGCCGTACTCCAGTCAACGACCTCTGGTGCCTCCGTCCATGAGCCCATGCAGATCGACCGTGTGCGACAGTCTGAACAACGTCGAGCAGAGCGACTCGCCAAGGGTCTCTGCTTCTACTGCGGAGAGGGCACACACCTGCTACGCGCCTGTCCAGAGAGGCCGGGAAACTCCAAAGCCTAGGGTTGGTAGGAGAGGCCACCCTAGGTGCTGGGACTCTCTCAGACCCGGTTACATGGACTGTGCAAGTGACAACGGGAGAGATGCGGTTTACGGCTGAGGCGTACCTCGATTCTGGGGCAGCAGGCAATTTCATCCAGCAGGCCACGGTGGACAAATACCAGGTGCCTGTTACTCCACTCGCCAAACCTCTTGTGATTGCCTCTGTGGATGGGAGACCCCTCTCTGACACCATCTCCTGGATCACCAAGCCGCTTGAACTGCGTATCGGTGCTCTGCACACCGAGAACATCGCTCTCTACGTCCTCCCTCATATGTCACATCAAATCCTGCTGGGCCTTCCTTGGTTGCGGACACACGAACCTTCAGTCAGCTGGGGCACTGGCGATATCACTCGATGGGGCTCTTCTTGCCATGACACCTGTCTGAAGACCATAAAACCCATCCGGCGACCTCCGGTTCCAGAGACCCTACCGGGACTACCCTCAGCCTATTGGTCCTTCGTGGACGTCTTTGATAAGAAGGAGTCAGAGGTACTTCCGCCACATCGTCCTTACGATTGTGCCATTGACCTGCTCCCGGGAACTACACCACCTCGAGGAAGGATATATCCATTGTCTCCAGCCGAAACAAGGGTCATGTCTACATACATCACAGAGAGCCTGGCTAGGGGATTCATTCGGAGATCCTCCTCTCCTGCTGGAGCTGGCTTCTTCTTCGTAAAGAAGAAAGAGGGCGACCTACGACCATGCATAGACTACCGGGGATTGAACCAAATAACCGTAAAAAACAAGTACCCCCTGCCGCTCATCCCCGAATTGTTTGATCGGCTCAGAGGAGCTCGTGTCTTCACCAAGTTGGATCTTCGGGGTGCCTACAACCTGGTCCGTATTCGCTCGGGGGACGAATGGAAGACCGCGTTCAACACTCGTGATGGGCACTATGAATACTGCGTGATGCCCTTCGGCCTGTGTAACGCACCAGCCGTCTTCCAAGAACTAGTGAACGACGTGTTCTGGGACCTTCTCTACGTCTGTGTGGTGGTATACCTGGATGACATCCTTGTCTTCTCTCCGGACCTCCAGACCCACCGAGAGAACGTGCAACTGGTTCTACAAAGACTGAGAGAGAATCGTCTGTACGCCAAGTACGAGAAGTGTGTCTTCGAACAGTCTTCTCTCCCCTTCCTGGGTTACCTCATCACCGAGACCGGACTGCAGATGGACCCAAAGAAGGTCTCTGCCATTCTCAACTGGCCTCCTCCTTCTGGACTGAAGGCAATCCAACGTTTTCTGGGATTCGCCAATTATTACCGTCAGTTCATTCCTCACTTCTCTGCTCTGACTGCTCCTCTCTCCGCCTTGACCAAGAAGGGGGCTAATCCAAAGGACTGGTCACCTGCGGCCGACGCCGCGTTTGGCTCTCTAAAGCGAGCCTTTGCCTCCTCTCCTGTACTCCACCGTCCAGAGTTAAACCGCCAGTTCACCTTGGAGGTGGATGCCTCCTCCTCAGGAGCCGGAGCAGTGCTCATGCAGAAGTCCTCCTCCGGGAAGATGGTGACTTGCGGTTTCTTCTCCAAGAGCTTCTCCGCCCCTGAACGCAATTACACCATCGGTGATCGAGAGCTATTGGCAGTCAAACTGGCTCTGGAGGAATGGCGCTATCTTCTGGAAGGAGCAGTGTACCCCGTCATTATTTACACGGACCACAAAAACCTCGAATACCTGCGGTCCGCTCAGCGACTGAACCCCCGGCAAGCCAGGTGGTCCTTGTTCTTTGCCCGGTTCGATTTCCAGCTCCATTTCCGACCAGCGGACAAGAATGTACGCGCTGATGCCTTGTCTAGGTCTTTCATGCCCATGGAGCAGGAAGAGGAGACATCTCAACCCATCGTCTGTCCAAGTAAGATTATTCCGGTGGCTCCTGTCACCCTGGCCCAGATACCGCCCGGGAAGACCTATGTCTCTGAGACAGACAGGCATAAAGTACTACACTGGGGCCATGCCTCGAAAACAGCCGGTCATGCTGGCCAGAAGAGAACATGGAGTGCGATTGTACGTCATTACTGGTGGCCATCCCTTCGCACGGACGTCGCCTCTTTTGTCTCTGCTTGCTCTTCTTGTGCCAGGAACAAGACGCCCAAACACCTGCCATATGGCCGTCTACTGCCTCTGCCCATACCCTCAGTTCCGTGGCAACACATTGCAATGGACTTTATTACGGACTTGCCATTGTCCTCCGGACACACAGTCATATGGGTCATGGTGGATCGGTTCTCTAAAATGGCCCATTTCGTCCCTATGGCTGGACTGCCCTCTGCCCAGGAACTCGCGGACGCCTATATACATCACATCTTCCGCTTGCACGGCTTTCCATCACACATTGTGTCCGACAGAGGAACTCAGTTCACCTCCCGCTTCTGGAGGGCTCTCTGTAAACATCTGGGAGTAACGCTGGACTTTTCTTCTGCCTACCATCCTCAGTCGAACGGCCAAGTGGAGAGGGTCAATCAGATATTGACCTCTTTCTTACGTCACTACGTCAACGCCCATCATGACGATTGGTCCACACTTCTTCCTTGGGCTGAATTCTCCCATAATCACCACGTCAGTGAGTCCTCCTCCTGTTCTCCCTTCCATGTCGTCTACGGACTTCAGCCGTCTGTCCCATTGCCTGTATCCTCTTCCTCGGATATCCCTGCTGCTGATGCAGTACTCCGTGACTTTACAACCATTTGGGACTCAGTTAAGGCGTCCCTTGCACGTGCATCCCTGCGGATGAAGAGACACGCGGACAAGAGATGTCTGGATCCTCCATGTTTCTCTCCGGGAGATCTCGTCTGGCTTGCTTCCAAGTACGTCCGATTGAAGTTACCATCCTACAAGCTGGGACCTCGCTACATCGGACCGTTTAAAGTCATCGGCAAGATCAATGAGGTCTCCTACAAACTGCAGCTTCCGGCCACGATGAGGATACCCAACTCCTTCCACGTCTCCCTGCTCAAGCCGGTTGTCCTTGGTCCCTTCTCCGCTGCTGCCAGTCCGGCTCCTCCTCCTATTGCTGAGGACGACATCTATGCGGTAAGGGATATCGTGGCCATGAAGACCGTACGAGGCCGACAGTTCTTCTTGGTGGACTGGGCAGGGTATGGTCCTGAGGATAGGTCCTGGGAGCCCAGGGAGAATGTGGGTACTCCGCTGATCCGTGCCTTCCTGTCCCGGTTGCGGGGAGGGGGGCGTGGGGGAGGTACGGTCACGCTCCCCGGGTCCTCTGCTCCGCTCCCCAGCTCACCTGCCACGCTCCCCGCTCTCCAGCCTCCATTAGCCGCGCTTCCCAGGCCTCCTGGTCCCCGCTCCCGGCGCCCGTCGGCTTCCCAGCCCCTGGCCGGCTCTGCTGCTTCCTCCTCTCAGCTTCCTGCCCTGGCTTCTGGCACCCGGGCCGCGCGCATGCGCATTAGGGCGCGCGCGCGGTCACTGACCCTTTCTTAAAGGGCCAGTGTCCACTGACAGGAAATGATGCACACAGGTACAGGGTATAAAGGGGATTAATGTCCAAGGGGGCGGGGCCTGTTCTTCATGTTTCCCAAGCTAGGAGTCAGGTCTCCTTGTGTTCTTGTGAGATACTTACCTCTCTCTTTTAGAGCCGATCCTGCATTGCCATCCGGTCCTGCTGTATCTCAAACCCCGAACGCTGCCTATCTACCATCCTGACAGTCCGTACCATCCCGGTTCCCTGCGGTGACCCGCCATCTCGCTCCAACGGTTCCGGACCCCGCCTGACATCATCCCGGCTTCCGAACCTGAGCTCCGTCACCCGGACCACCATCAGTGACCCCGTGGTCCCAGGGACTTCTCCATTGTGTTCTAAGTGCACGGACTGTTCTGCTACCTAAAGTGCTCCGGCTACCGGACTCCGTTCCCTCTTCGGGGAGTTCGGTCCAGAGGATCCACCTCCCGGGTCTGCCCATCCATCTGGCCCTAACAGATGCTGTTCACACTACAGGTTCTGACACTCCACTCTAATCTTTCTCTGGTGTTTTTGGGCTACACAGGCAGGCTCAGTGTCAACAAACTGTGTGCTCATTAATAGTCAGGCTAACAAGAGTTAACCTCGGCTAGCCTGCTGGTTACCTCTGGGATCACATGTTGTTGGAAACCTATAACATGCCTTATTAAGACGGTGAAATCTTCCCACACCGACTACAGTTTATTTCTGTGGTTCTCTGTGTGGTGGTGATTCCCAGTCCTGCCGGTGATTATATTGCATTGGTGCTTGGAGTTATTGTGGAATTCCCTTGTCATCTTATTGCTTTCTACCTGTTTTTACTTTCTTCCAAACTTTTTATTGTCATACCTTTTTGTGAGTGTGTTGTCTCTGTTAATTTTATGACAGTCCTGTCCCTGCCCTCCCCTAGGGTAGGAAGTGATGGGTAATAAGATATGGGCTGGTCAGGAACAGGATCAAGAAGGCGGCTCAGACATCCTCACCTTTAGAGGTAACTCTGAGATAAGGTATAGCTAGGGCCCACCTAGTCAGAGGGCCAGTCTGAAAGCCCCTGTCCCTGATGCTGTGAGGTAGGCAACTTCCAGAAATCGTGGGCCTTGCGGGTTTCAAAGAAATGTCGCCCGGAGTCGGCCTGGGTGCAGATTGAGCTATCAGCTCAACGACAAGCCAAGATATAATTTGAGCACGTGCCACCTCCGGGTGTCATTTTTCTTAAGGCTGCTGCTGGGAGATCAATGAGGCGGCGCGTGTGCAGATGAGATCTTGAGCCGAGAGCTCCATCTGCGCATGCGCTGCCTTTGGGCGCCATTATTTGAAGCCCGCACCACCGTCATTTTCAGGATGCCCCTGCCTCACCGCTCGCAGCACTGCAGAACAGCATCCTGCAGGCCCCAGTCTTGCCACTTCCTCCTGCAACCCTCTCCACCACCTCCTGGTAACGTGCATTCGGATTATAAGATGCACCCCTCATTTTCCTCCCACATTTTTGGGAGAAAAAATGTGTTTTAGGCCCTGTGCGCACTTGCCGGCTTTTGCCGCGGATTTCCTGCGGTTTTGCTGCATGTTTCGCTGCAGGAAATGTTCATAACATCTCTGCAGTGATTCACCAGCAAATCCTATGAGAAAAAAAATGCTGTGCGCACTATGCGGATTTTGACAGCTGCATGTTTTGCTGCGGGATTTCCCGACCAAAAACAATTGCATGTCACTTCTTTTCCACACGTCGCTGCGTCATTTCAGTCCATTTACAGCAATGTAATCGTTAAATCCCGCAGTGAATAACGCAGGTAGCAAATTCTGTGTGGTTCATCGTGTTTTCCTGCGTTATTCCCTGCGGTATTTTGCGGTTTCGGCACATAATGTTCATCACTGCCCTGCGTCTTGCAAGGAAGTGATGTCATTATGACAGGAAGAGGAAGCGAGCAGAGAGTAAACACACACACATCACAGACACAGACATAGAACACACACATAACACACTCATACGCAGACACAGACATATAGAATACATATAGAAATCAAACATACATATATAAAAAAAGCGTGTGCTCCGCTATATTTTTACCGTCCAGCTGAGGTAAACACACAGCGGTGGCCCGGTATTCTCAGGATGGGTTAATGCCCCCCCTCCCGCAGCCGAAAATATCAGCCCGCAGCTGCCCGGGACTGTCGCCTCCATTTTGTGGCAGTCCCGGAGTGTTCCCAGCTCTTCCCGGTTGCCGTGATGCAGTGGCAATCAGGGTAATAATGAGTTAAATGGCAGCGGATCGCTGCCATTTAAGTCCAGGCTTAATCATGCCAGCGTCTCTGAGACAAGTGACATGATTAACCAGTAAGTAAAGTGAATAAACACACACACCAAATAATCCTTTATTTTAAATAAAACAAAAAAAGCCACTCTTTCACCATTTTATTACCCTCCCCTCCCAAACACACAGCTCCGGCGTAATCCACCGAGGTCCCACGACGCTTGCAGACTGATCCAGCCGCGACTCATACTGTACTGAATGCAGCCTTGTAACAAGCCTGCAGAGGTAATTACAGGTCATTTCTCATGGCCTGTAATGTGAAGACATCACCGCTTGGGAGAACTGCAGCGTGTCGATTGTTGATTGATATGTCCTCTATCTATCTATCTATCTATCTATTCTTCTATCTGTCTATTTATCTATTTATCTATCTATCTACTATCTATCTCAGAAGGAAATTACTTTTTTTTTTTTTTCAATGTGCTTTATTGCATTGAATGCATTAAAACACATGTACCAACTCGCGGCAAAACCGCGGCAATACCGCATTAAAACCGCGGCAAACCGCAGCAAACCGCATGCGGTTTTTGGGTGCGGTTTGCTGCAGTTTTTTACCCCGGGTGCGGTAATCTTTCAGACCCTGCAGAATTTTCTTAAGAAAATTTCATTTTCTAGTGCGCACAGGGCCTTATAATCTGAAAAAAAATGGTAGTAAAAATTATTATTATTGTTATTATTATTATCTCGTCTTACTCAGGTTTTTATCCAGTGTATTACACCCATACTCTCAGAAAATATATAGAAATGACAGCAAAGTTTTCTCAATAACCATCATAATCTGTTTAGGGTGATTGGTACTAATCAAATAGAACATGTTACATATGGGTCACAATAAATAAAATGTAGTTCAACTTTAAAGCTAAGCAAGTCATATTAGGATGGGATTAATAAAGTGATCTGTAGTCGTTCTCGAAGGCACTGAGCTAGCCTTTTCTTTTGATTGCATTTCTGCTTAACCCGGCTAGATTTCCCTTTTAATAATACAGATGTCCTTTACTTTTTCATGGATTAAATGATAGGAGGACAAGATATAGCATACAACTTTAAACAGCAAATTTCCCGACATTCCTCTCCCTGTGCAGTCTTGCCATGATAACATCAGCTCTTCAAAAGAAGCTAGAAAATTACATTTTTTGGAATGGCTTATTGCTTTTTCTATTCCTGTGTACGGCTAATTCAAAAAGTGTTAGTGATCTGTTTGTTTTGCTGATGCAAAGCAAGAAAAAAAATCCCTGCAATTTACACATATTGAACATACATGGAGGCAACAACGTGATTACAAATGAACAGATCCATCAGAGCGCTGCTCATTCAGTTGCATTAGGAAATGTTCCAAGTTTTTCAATGGCAAAGCGTTCTTTTTGAATATTAATACCAGCTCTCTGGTGAAAGCTTTCAAGGCTAGACTCCAAAGCTTGATAAGAATATGAATAAATATGTATATATAAGTTTACAAAGTTTATTATAGCTATTCAATTTACTGTGTCGGGTAAGTGTGAAGAACGGCTCAGTTCAGGTTAGTTTTGGACAGATTTATTGAGATTGTTCATATTGGCTTTCTTTTTCACAAGACATCTATAAATTGTACAAAATGATGAGGTGCAGAAAGTATTAGAAATTGTTTAGGAATGTTTGGGCACATACTGTATAAAGTTTGAATGCCAAAGATGATTTAGACATAACTAGTAATGAGCGGAATCGCAGATAACCAGGACTGGCTGATCCCGGTGATCCGGTTTCTAAAATCCGGTCTATGGGAACAAGAATCCAGCGATTGAAAATGGTGTTAGAAGGGATAGGGGGATGTGAGCAGGTACGCTGTACTTACCGAGGCTCTGGCATGTCTATACGCTGCTCCCAGACCTTGTATTCACCTGGGCCGCTAATTACTGCTCATCCATATGCACTGATTTCCCCGCCCACCGGCGCCTGTGATTGGTTGCAGTCAGATGCGCCCCCACCTTGTGTGGCAGCGTGTCAACTGCCTGCTTGAATCCAATCACAGGCGCCAGGACAGCCGGTGGGCGGTGAAAGCAGTGAAATTGTCTGCGGGTCAGTATTGTGATATAAAAATAAATAAATAAAACATTTGGTGTAGGGTTCCCCCATATTATGATACCAACACAGATAAAGTCTACAGCTACAGGCTGCAACACAAAGCTCTGCACATATCTTGGCTGTGTATCAAAATAAGAGGAACTGTATGCGGCTTCTTCTTTTTTTTTTTTTTAATTATTAAATAAATAAATTTAAAAAATGGTGTTTGGTTCCCCCCAATTTTAATACTCAGCAATGATAAAGCCCAACAGCTGGGGGCTGGTATTCTCAGCCTGAGGAGTCCCATGGCTATTGGGACCCCCCGTGCTAAGAATAGCAGCCTACAGCTGCCACGGAATTGTCGCATCCATTAGATGCGACAAGACCGGCGCTTTACCCAGCTCTTCAGATTGCCCTGGTGCGGCAATCAAGGTAATATAAAAGATTAATAACAGCCCTCAGCTGCCACTAAGTTCTATATTAGCAATGGCAAGCGTCTATGAGATACCCCCTCACCAATCTGTAAGTAAATAAACACAAACACTGAAAAAATCCTTTATTTGGAATAAAAGAAAAAAAAAAAATCTTTCACCATTTTATTAACCCCAAAAACACCCCTTCAGGTCCAATGTAATCCACACGAGGTCTCATGAGGCTTCAGCTCTGCTAAATTTGAACCTCACAGTGCGCAATCATGGAACATGACTGCTCGCTGTGAGCTCCAGAGAATGAATGAGTAGCAGCGATCAGTGGTGATGTCACTTGGTGTTTGCCGGGGGTCGGCACTGTCAGTATTAAAAAGCTGGCAGGGTGCAGGGCATGCCCCGCATTTTAAGCTATAGTGCTTCAGGTCCCCATAGGTCATACCATGGGAACCCAGGTATGACCTCCGGTGAACTGAGTGACGCTGCTACTGCCAGCTGGGTCCCCCTTTTCAGTGTTTCTCGGAGCCTGGAGAGATTGAACATGTTTTTGGTCTGTCCAGGCTCAGATGTAGCAGAGCCAGGACCGGCGTGGGACATTGTGTGGATTACGGCAGAACTTCAAGTGTCTTTTTGGGGTTAATAAAGAGGGGAAAGAGGGTGCTGTATTTTATTTCAAATAAAGGATTTTTCTCTGTTTGTGTTTATTTCTTTTTACTTATAGGGTTAGTGATGGGAAGTCTCATAGACCCCTACCCATCACTAATTCTGGGCTTGATTACAGTTGTGCACTGTCTTTGACCCCTATTACCCCAATTGCCACCACACCAGGGCAATCAGCTGGGTATCAAAATTGTGGAGGACCGTACTGTTATAATTGAGTGACCAAGGAGGATCAGAAAAAGGACAAAAACTCGGAAACCCAAAAAATAACCAGAGTGGCTGGAACCTTAACGAACTGCAGACCTAATACTGACACACAACTAGAAGTAGCCGTGGGGCATGCCTACGATGACCTGGTCGCCTCGACAAAGCCGGAGAACTGAATATTCTTACAGAGAGAAATATTAGAAGAGCTAATCTGCCTCGGAGTAGTCCCCAAATATATAGATAGCCCCTCACATGTAAAGACTACGGTGATATAAGAAAACACAATACGTAGCTATAGAACAGATTCAGCAAAGATGAGGCCCAAACTATCTGCATAGGAAAGGATAGGAAAGAGCACTGACTGCAGCCATGAAAACCCTAGTAAATACTAGCATGCCTGATATGGAAAAATACTGAGCCTACACAGGCTCTCTCCCAATATATCAGTACTCTGGTGTTACTGGGATCCAAGAAAAACACTGATATAGAGGAGGGACTGAATTTTGTACCAAGCATGACAAAACACAACACATAGCACAACATGGAGCAAGGTACACAGATACTCCCAACAGGGAATGATCCAACTCCACCAAGAACTCCACACAGGCAAAATAACAAGAAAGTGGAAACCATAATCAGAGGTACAAAGACCAACTTATCTGAGAGGAGTTTTGGTAGACACAGATAAAAGGGCTGGTTTCAGAATGTCTTTAGCATTCAGCAAGTCAACTGCACTAACAGCACTGACCAAAAAAGGGAGCCCCAAACTGGAATCTAATTCAAATGTGTTCACAACACCGTACGCTGTTTTTCAAAATCATTTAGTTAAATAATTTTAAAAAAAGCCACATGCGATTCCTCTTATTTTGATACACAGCCAAGATAGGCGCATGGCTGGGGATGCAGCCTGTAGCTGTAGGATTTATTTGTGCTGGGTATCATAGTATGGGAGGACCCTACGCCAATTGTTTTATTTATTTATTTTTATACCACAATACTGATCTGCAGACAGTTGCACTGCTTTCTTGCCCATCATCCGTCTGGCGCTTGTGATTGGTTGCAGTCAGGCGCTGTCATAAAGGCTGGGGACACATTTGATTGTAACCAATCACAGACGTCAAACCGAATGGTGGGCAGGGAAAGCAATGCATATAGATGAGCAATGAGGAACAGCCTAGAAAGTGAAGGAGAGGCCGCGAAAGCAGTGTACAGCCCCGATGGAGCCTCGATAAGTGTGAAGCGTCACTTCATTCTTATTTTCTTTATTTTTCTTTTATTTATTTTTTTTTAATTTCCTGAGTGTCAGAGGATATCTGGAATCCCGTGCCCAGGTTTAGCACATGGACACCTTTGAAACCGCGTGGATCTGGACTTTTACAGTCTGGGTCTGCTCAACACTAGAGATGACGTATTGTCAATTAACTTGGCCTGTACAATAAAAGCCACAGACTAAAGCTTGACATGGACATACTGTACATTGAAAGACCCCTATACACAATAGAAGAGATGAATGAACCCCCACTTTAAACATCGCGGATCGCATCCAACACTGAGTGTCCAGGTCTTGAATCCGAACATTGTCTTTTAAAAAAGTCTGCGTCCCAGTTTGTGATGTTTGTATGCTAACTTTGAGCATCGAGGTGCTCAGCCCAGTGAGAGATGCTTTCAGTCTCTGAGTGGCTATCACTGGGGGCTAAAGCAATATTTTTAGATACTGTGAGTCCAAAGAAAATAAACCTCGCTCTCTGGAAATGCTGGCTGTGTGTTGGTGGAGAGCCGAACTGCCCAATCATTGACTTCCATTATACATGTTAATTGAGTTGAGCCCATTAGTTTGGGTCCCTATTTACTTATATAGGGTTCAGGGTCCAGGAACAAGTTAAAGTTAAGTCTGGGTCCCAAAACGAACTCCTAACTACAGTCCGGCTGAAAAAGACTGATTCGAACATATATGGGTCCGCTCATCACTACTCACTAGAGTAAAGTTGGATGAACATGCATATTTTGGAGGGATATTTGACAATGATAGGGGAGGTAAGGAGTAGATCATTTAAATACTCGATTCTTTTGTTTCAAGTGAGATAAGCTCATGACAAAAGATTGGGAGCTTGGGAATTGGGAACAGCTTTCACTCCTCTTCCCAATGAACAAATAAGCTGAGTAGTCATATATGTGTAAAGGCCACGTCACACTAAGCAACATCGCTAGCAACATCGCTGCTGAGGCACGACTTGCTAGCGATGTTGCTGTGTGTGACATCCTGCAACAACCTGGCCCCTGCTGTGAGGTCGCTGGTTGTTGCTGAATGTCCTGGACCATTTTTTAGTTGTTGCTCTCCCGCTGTGAAGCACACATCGCTGTGTGTGACAGCGAGAGAGCAACAACTGAATGTGCAGTGAGCAGGGAGCCGGCTTCTGCGGACGCTGGTAACCAATGTAAATATCAGGTAACCAAGAAGCCCTTTCCTTGGTTACCCGATATGTACCTTCATTACCAGCGTCCGCCGCTCTCACGCTGTCAGTGCCAGCTCCCTGCTCCCTGCACACATAGCCAGACTACTCTGGCTAGGAGAGCAGGGAGCCAGCGCTAAGCGATGTGCGCTGGTAACCAAGGTAAATATCGGGTTGGTTACCCGATATTTACCTAAGTTACCAAGCGCAGCATCGCTTCCACGCGTCGCTGCTGGCTGGGGGCTGGTCACTGGTTGCTGGTGAGATCTGCCTGTGTGACAGCTCACCAGCAACCCATGTATCGATGCTCCAGCGATCCCTGCCAGGTCAGGTTACTGGTGGGATCGCTGGAGCGTCGCTTAGTGTGATGGTACCTTAAGTCTAGAGAGATAGCTGTCAGACAAACATTGGGGAGGTTGTTGAGGCCATACTTCAGGGCTGTGGAGCATCATACTGATAGGCCATACATGCTGAGAGGTGAACATACTCTGTAGTGTGCTGTGGGAGCATCAAACAAAAGGGTCTCCATATTATGTGTGGGATTCTGGAGCAATGATACCATGTGGGGGTTTCATATTAAGTGGTGGCTGTGGGGGCAAAAAGGAGCTTCACTAAGGGCATAATTACTGTACATGTGGCAATACATGTGTCATGCTCCCGGTGTCCCGGCACCACCCCTTACCCACTGATCTGGTCACGCCATCACGGCACCTCTCCTTACCCACTGATCCAGTCTCACCATCACAGCATCACTCCTTACCCACTGATCCAATCCACGTGCCCACCGGTCACGGCTGCCGCTCCTGCTCGTGCTCTCCTGCGTCCTGTTCCTGGTCTCTTGAGTCTGACTCTGATTCTTAGGCACATGCATGTGTATATGGTGGTGCCGCGCCCACTCACCTTGTCTTATAGGCCCAGCACTCCTGAAACAGGATATGGCTGAGACAGGTGCAGAGTATATAAGACTCCCCTTTCCAAGTGGGCGGCGCCTGTTCAATGTGTTCTGTAAGCTAGGTGTTCAGGTCTCCTAGTGCCTTGCTTCTCTCTAATCCTGTGTCTTCCACAGAGCCAGCCCTGCTACCTTAACCTGGTCCTGACTGCGGATTGCCCAGGAAGTCCTCCGGTGACTGTCGGCTGTGACTCCCATCATCTGCCTTCAGCCTGAACCTGTATGCGATCCCTGACTTCACCTTGTGATCTCGGCCCTTACGTCCAGCAGGATCCAGATCTCGCTTGATGTTCCTATCCAGTACCTGAACCTAGTCTTCGTCATCTGCATTGCCTCCAGGAACTCTGTGACTCTAGAGACATCTTGCTACCAGTCCCCTGAAGGACGCTGACCTTGTACCACTAGTGCTCCGGCTACCGTGCATCTAGGCCCTCTGATGGGGTGACCGGACAGTCCTTGTACAGGGGTTAGCTCCAGGTTGTCTCACTGGAGGAGTCCGGTACACGGCCCAGAGGATCGACTACCAGGACCTAACAGATTGAACAGGCCATGGATTCCGCTGGAGCACAAACATCTGAACTGGCTGAACTGCGCCAGGAACTGGTGCGACAGCGCGAGACCCTCACCCACATACTGAATTTCCTGACGTCTGTGGACAGCCGTTTTTATACGTTACAGACCGCAGCTGCGTCCTCTTCAAAGCAAACAGCGACTGCATCCGCATCCGTTTCCTCCTCGGTGTCGAAACTTCGCCTAGCTGCTCTGCCTCGATATGCTGGGGACCCCAAGACCTGTAGAGGTTTCCTGAATCAATGCTCCCTGCATTTTGAATTGCTTCCACACCTCTTTGCCTCTGACTGAGCAAAGGTGGCTTTTTTGATGTCCCACTTGGAAGGTGAAGCATTGGCCTGGATAAATCCTTTGTGGGAGAATGAGGACCCAGTGACTACCGACATCTCAGAATTTCTTCTGGCCTTTCGTAGCACCTTTGATGAACTGGGACGTACCACCGTTGTTACCTCTTCGTTACTCTGGCTTCGGCAAGGATCCCTAACGGTGGGCCAGTACGCCGTTCAGTTCCGCACGCTTGATTCTGAACTAGGATGGAACAACGAGGCATTGACGGTGGCCTTTTGGGAGGGCCTCTCTGGCCGCATCAAGGATGAACTAGCCAGTCGCGATGTTCCTCGTACCTTGGATGCTCTGATCTCTCTAGCTACACGGATTGATCTACGTTTTCAGGAACGATCCATGGAAGTATCTCGGGAGAGGTGACCAATCCGTCATACCTCCATTCCGCAGAAGCTGACCGTTTCCCCGCCACCGCCATCCCGCGATTTTACTTCCGAACCCATGCAAGTAGACCGACTGAGACAATCCGAGCAACGCTGAGCAGAACGGCTCGCTAAAGGCCTGTGTTTCTACTGCGGAGATGGCACACACCTGCTCCGCTTTTGCCCTGAGAGACCAGGAAGACCCCAAGTCCAAGGGTTGGTGGGAACCGCCACCCTTGGTACCTGAACCCTCTCAGTTCCAGTTACACAGACTGTCCAGGTGACAACCGAGAAGACCCGGATCACGGCAGAAGCTTACATTGATTCGGGGGCAGCGGGCAATTTCATCCAACAGGCTACTGTGGACCGATATTGCATACCCGTCATCCTGCTTGCTAAACCCCTTAGGTTTGCCTCCATGGACGGAAGACCTTTACATGAACCTGTCTTGTTTATAACCGAACCCGTGAGACTCCGTGTGGGCGCTCAGCATACCGAGACGATTGCTCTATATGTAATCCCAAGAATGACCCATGCACTCTTGCTGGGTATGCCCTGGTTACGACTCCATGATCCTGTCATCACTTGGCGCTCTGGCGCGATCACTCGTTGGGGTCCGTTGTGCCACGACAACTGTCTGCAGCTCGTTCCTCTGTCTCTGGCACCGGAGTCTTTCATGCCACAAGAACGAGAAGAAGAGACAACGCAGTCCAGCGTCGTTCCACAGTCTCTTTCACCGGAGCCTTTCATGCTGCAAGAACGAGAAGAAGAGACGACGCAGCCTCCTCACTGGAGGAGTCCGGTACATGGCCCAGAGGATCTACCACCAGGACCTAACAACATGTCTCTCTTCTTGTTTAGAAAAATTTAAAAATATGACCCCTCTTATTCTGCCAAGTATATAATTTCTTTTAAAAAAGATGAGACAATTAAAACTTTTGCTATGAGCCCCATGAATTTCTTTTTACACCCCTGCTCACTGGTGAACTGGTCCCGTTTACAGCTGGCACTCCATCAATCGCTTTTATAATATACCCCATGTAAGTCAACAGATTTCCCTTAAGAATCATTACAGAGGAAACGCATCATCAATTCATTATATAAAGAGGTAGATGGATATTTGGTTGATGAGTACCCTGGCTTCCCAGGGACAAGCTTCTCTCCCAGTAAAGCATTTTTATGTTGTTACAAAGGATTATTGGTAGAGATGAGCGAACCGGTCGCGGTTCGGCTCGAGGTTGGTTCGCCGAACGGACCTCCCGTTCGAGTTCGGTTCGTCGAACGTTCGACGAACCGAACTCGAACTGCATAGGAAACAATGGCAGGCAATCACAAACACAGAAAAACACCTAGAAAACACCCTCAAAGGTGTCCTAAAGGTGACAAACAACTCAAACACATTGGAAAGTGACAAGGACATATACTCATGCGAAAACAAAACAGCTGGACAAGGAAAAAGAGGAGGACACACAGATATAGGCATGGCACGCCCTTCTAAAATCATGTAAAACACCGCAAGGTGACTCCAAGCGGAGTCTCCATTTTTTCCAAAAATTGGGCCACACACACACCCACCCCTTCAGTGGCAGCAGTTGTGCCACAGTTGTACACTTCACAGCTACATTTGCATCAAGCACATTCAAAAATACGCCATTCTTATCCGTCCCCAGGATGACACCGGGGTAGGTAGCAAAGTCTTTCCTGATCCCAGCTCTGTTCATCTTGGCTTCTTTTAAAAACACATCAAGCAAGGGTTACTCCAAGCGGAGTCTCCCTTTTTTTCCAAAAATTGGGCCACACAGACACCCACCCCATCAGTGGCAGCACTTGGGCCCTAGTTGCAAACAGGATGTTTTGATTTGCATCAAGCACATTCAAAAATACGCCATTCTTATCCGTCCCCAGGATGACACCGGGGTAGGTAGCAAAGTCTTTGCTGATCCCAGCTCTGTTCATCTTGGCTTCTTTTAAAAACACATCAAGCAAGGGTTACTCCAAGCGGAGTCTCCCTTTTTTTCCAAAAATTGGGCCACACAGACACCCACCCCATCAGTGGCAGCACTTGGGCCCTAGTTGCAAACAGGATGTTTTGATTTGCATCAAGCACATTCAAAAATACGCCATTCTTATCCGTCCCCAGGATGACACCGGGGTAGGTAGCAAAGTCTTTCCTGATCCCAGCTCTGTTCATCTTGGCTTCTTTTAAAAACACATCAAGCAAGGGTTACTCCAAGCGGAGTCTCCCTTTTTTCCAAAAATTGGGCCACACAGACACCCACCCCATCAGTGGCAGCACTTGGGCCCTAGTTGCAAACAGGATGTTTTGATTTGCATCAAGCACATTCAAAAATACGCCATTCTTATCCGTCCCCAGGATGACACCGGGGTAGGTAGCAAAGTCTTTGCTGATCCCAGCTCTGTTCATCTTGGCTTCTTTTAAAAACACATCAAGCAAGGGTTACTCCAAGCGGAGTCTCCCTTTTTTCCAAAAATTGGGCCACACAGACACCCACCCCATCAGTGGCAGCACTTGGGCCCTAGTTGCAAACAGGATGTTTTGATTTGCATCAAGCACATTCAAAAATACGCCATTCTTATCCGTCCCCAGGATGACACCGGGGTAGGTAGCAAAGTCTTTCCTGATCCCAGCTCTGTTCATCTTGGCTTCTTTTAAAAACACATCAAGCAAGGGTTACTCCAAGCGGAGTCTCCCTTTTTTCCAAAAATTGGGCCACACAGACACCCACCCCATCAGTGGCAGCACTTGGGCCCTAGTTGCAAACAGGATGTTTTGATTTGCATCAAGCACATTCAAAAATACGCCATTCTTATCCGTCCCCAGGATGACACCGGGGTAGGTAGCAAAGTCTTTGCTGATCCCAGCTCTGTTCATCTTGGCTTCTTTTAAAAACACATCAAGCAAGGGTTACTCCAAGCGGAGTCTCCCTTTTTTTCCAAAAATTGGGCCACACAGACACCCACCCCATCAGTGGCAGCACTTGGGCCCTAGTTGCAAACAGGATGTTTTGATTTGCATCAAGCACATTCAAAAATACGCCATTCTTATCCGTCCCCAGGATGACACCGGGGTAGGTAGCAAACTCTTTGCTGATCCCAGCTCTGTTCATCTTGGCTTCTTTTAAAAACACATCAAGCAAGGGTTACTCCAAGCGGAGTCTCCCTTTTTTCCAAAAATTGGGCCACACAGACACCCACCCCATCAGTGGCAGCACTTGGGCCCTAGTTGCAAACAGGATGTTTTGATTTGCATCAAGCACATTCAAAAATACGCCATTCTTATCCGTCCCCAGGATGACACCGGGGTAGGTAGCAAAGTCTTTGCTGATCCCAGCTCTGTTCATCTTGGCTTCTTTTAAAAACACATCAAGCAAGGGTTACTCCAAGCGGAGTCTCCCTTTTTTTCCAAAAATTGGGCCACACAGACACCCACCCCATCAGTGGCAGCACTTGGGCCCTAGTTGCAAACAGGATGTTTTGATTTGCATCAAGCACATTCAAAAATACGCCATTCTTATCCGTCCCCAGGATGACACCGGGGTAGGTAGCAAAGTCTTTCCTGATCCCAGCTCTGTTCATCTTGGCTTCTTTTAAAAACACATCAAGCAAGGGTTACTCCAAGCGGAGTCTCCCTTTTTTCCAAAAATTGGGCCACACAGACACCCACCCCATCAGTGGCAGCACTTGGGCCCTAGTTGCAAACAGGATGTTTTGATTTGCATCAAGCACATTCAAAAATACGCCATTCTTATCCGTCCCCAGGATGACACCGGGGTAGGTAGCAAAGTCTTTGCTGATCCCAGCTCTGTTCATCTTGGCTTCTTTTAAAAACACATCAAGCAAGGGTTACTCCAAGCGGAGTCTCCCTTTTTTTCCAAAAATTGGGCCACACAGACACCCACCCCATCAGTGGCAGCACTTGGGCCCTAGTTGCAAACAGGATGTTTTGATTTGCATCAAGCACATTCCAAATCCACAAGCATTTACTCTCCCCAGGATGACACAGGGGTAGTAAATTCCTTCTGGATCCATGACTTGTTCATTTTGATGAACGTCAGTCTGTCCACATTGTCACTGGACAGACGCGTGCGCTTATCTGTCAGCACACACCCAGCAGCACTGAATACACGTTCAGAGACAACGCTGGCAGCTGGACACGACAAAATCTCCAAGGCGTAACTGGAGAGCTCTGGCCATTTTTCTATGTTTGAAGCCCAAAAGGAGCAAGGCTCCAGTTGCACAGTCATGGCATCGATGTTCATTTGGAGATACTCCTGTATCATCCTCTCCAGCCGTTGAGTATGTGTCAGACTTGTTGTCTCTGGTGGCCTTGCAAAAGAGGGTCTAAAAAAATTATGAAAAGATTCCATAAAATTGCTGTTACCGGCACCAGATACGGTCCTACTGGTACGGGTAGACTGGTGAAGATGACGAGACCATCCCATGTTTGTCAAGTTACAACTGGGAGATTCCCTCCCTGCACCTGCACGGTTGTTTGGTGGAAAAGCCGAGCTAAGATCGAGTAACAGCTTCTGCTGATACTCCTGCATACGTGCGTCCCTTTCTATGGCTGGAATTATGTCACAAAATTTGGACTTGTACCGGGGATCTAATAGTGTGGCAATCCAGTAGTCATCATCACTTCTAATTTTGACAATACGACTGTCATGTTGGAGGTAGTGCAACAAAAAGGCACTCATGTGTCTTGCGCAGCCATGCGGACCAAGTCCACGCTGTGTTTGTGGCATAGAGGTGCTACCCGTTCTTTCTTCCTCTGACATCTCCCCCCAACCTCTTTCAACTGAAATTTGACCAAGGTCTCCCTCATCCGCTGAGTCTTCCATGTCCATGGACAGTTCGTCCTCCATTTCTTCATGTTCTCCTGCACCTTGCTCAACATTTCGCCTGCTACTATGCGCCCTTGTCGATCCCTGTTCCCCATGGTCCCATGCCTGCTGCGTTGGTGATGATGAACGTCTGGACCTTGGTGATGTTGTTGTCCCTTGCACATATGAATCCTCCTGTAGTTCCTCCCCTTCATGTTGTCCCACCCCCTGACTCCGAATAGTGTTTAGCGTGTGCTCCAGCATGTAAATGACTGGAATCGTCATGCTGATAATGGCATTGTCAGAGCTAAACATATTCGTCGCCATGTCGAAACTGTGCAGAAGGGTGCATAGGTCCTTGATCTGAGACCACTCCATCAGGGTGATCTGCCCCACCTCTGCATCTCGTTGGCCCAGGCTATACGTCATGACGTATTGCACCAGGGCTCTGCGGTGCTGCCACAGTCGCTGTAACATGTGGAGAGTTGAATTCCAGCGTGTCGCCACATCGCATTTCAGGCGATGAACCGGCAGGCCGAAAGACTTCTGTAGCGATGCAAGTCGCTCAGCTGCGGCGCTTGAACGCCGGAAGTGAGCAGACAGTTTTCGTGCCCTGTTCAGAAGGCCATCTAGGCCGGGATAGTGTGTTAAAAATTGCTGCACGACAAGGTTCAACACGTGAGCCATACAAGGTACGTGTGTCACCTTGCCCAGGCGAAGGGCCGCACCCAGGTTTGCAGCATTGTCGCACACGGCCTTACCAGGCTGCAGGTTGAGTGGAGACAACCATTTATTAAACTCGGACCGCAGAGCTGACCACAACTCCTCAGCTGTGTGACTCTTATTACCAAGACATGTCAAGCTAAAGACCGCCTGATGCCGTTGCGCTCGGCTGCCAGCATAGTAATGAGGCGTGCGTGATTCCTTCTGCGCAGTGAGAACGCTGGTGGCCTGACCAGGCAGGCTTGGGGCGGAGGTGGAGGACCCAGATGAGGTGGAGGATGCAGAAGCTGTGGCGGAACTTGGACAGACAGAGGATTGACACACAAGTCGTGGGGACGGCAAGACTTGTGCAGCAGACCCTTCACCATCTATCACCATAGTTACCCAGTGCCCAGTCAGCGACATGTAACGTCCCTGTCCATGCTTACTGGTCCAAGTATCGGTGGTGAAATGCACCCGTTCACACACAGAGTTTCTCAAGGAAGCGGTGATGTTGTGTGCGACATGCTGGTGTAGCGCGGGCACACCTTTCTTAGAGAAGTAGTGGCGACTAGGCATCTGGTACTGGGGCACAGCGACAGACATAAGGTCTCTAAAATCCTGTGTGTCCACTAGGCGGAAAGGCAGCATTTCGGTAGCCAACAGCTTACAGAGGGATAGAGTTAACCTCTTAGCTTTGTCATGGGTCGGAGGAAGTGGCCTTTTATTTGACCACATCTGAGGGACAGAGATCTGGCTGCTGTGTGTAGACGGTGTTGAGTAGGGTGTCCCTGGAAAAATGCAGGTTTGTGAGGAAAGTGCAGGCGGAGACATGATGTTGCCTTCATCCAACGTTGGTGCTATCGATGTCTGAGAGAGCTGTACACACTCACTTGTTTCCCCTTCCAAACCAACTGACGACCTTACAAGCAAACTGCCTGTTGCGGTTACAGTGGTGGAAGTTTTGCGTGGAAAAACAGGTGTGACAGCTGTCCCCACAGTCCTAGAAGATGAAGAGCGCGCGGATGCACAAGGAAGGGGCGGGCGGTGGATGGTTCGCTCCGCTAGCCGGCATTGCAGCACGGTGAGCTTCCCACCGGGACTTATGATATTTATTCATGTGACGATTCATGGAAGAAGTTGTCAAACTGCTGAGGTTTTGACCTCTACTAACAGAATCATGACAAATGTTACATATCACATGAGTTGGGCGATCTTTTTCGATGTGAAAAAAGGCCCAGGCTAGGCAAGGCTTAGAGGCCATGCGACCTGTTGATCCACCCCGAATAATGCTCATAGGCAGAGTGGTGGCTGAGGATGCAGTTGTAGACGTGCTACCAGTGCTCCAACTCTGTCCAGGAAGGCGCAAGGTAACTTCGTCGTCGGTTGCATCCTCCTCCACCGCCTCTGTTGACCTCCTCGAGTGCCTGACTGGGGGTTGACAGTAGGTGGGATCTAGAACGTCATCATCAATTGTTGTGTTCGCACTCCCCTCCCCCTCAGACCGAGCCTCTTCTTGCCCTGACCAAATATTTAAGTTGTCATCCCAATCGGGTATCTGCGTCTCATCTTCATCAGTATGTTCCTCATTGTCTATAACCACAGGTGTTACAGTTTGTGACAAAGGGTCAACATTATGCTCAGAAACTTGGTCCTCACGGCCTGAATCTGAGTCACAAAGGTTCTGGGCATCACTGCAGACCATTTCCTGTTCTGTACTCACTGTAGCTTGGGAGCAGACCTCTGATTCTCAGGCTATAGTGTGACTGAACAGCTCTGCAGACTCAGCCATCTCAGTTCCACCATACTGTGCAGGGCTGATGGAGACTTCAGAGCTGGGAGAAATCAAGAGTGATTGGGATGACAACTCAGAGGAATGGTGTTTTTTGGATGCGGTACTTGAAGTGGCTGAGAGGGCACTTGTTGGACCACTTGAGATCCATTCAAGCATTTTCCTTTTTTGCCCATCATCTACCTTTGTTCCTCTTGTTCGTGTCCGTAAAAAAGGGAGCACATCGGATTGTCCACAATAAGTAGTAGACATCTTACTTTTGCTAGTAGATGGTCTATCTTCAGCAGATGATAATGGAGCTTTGGCACCTTCCCCACTGACAAAACCTTTTTTGCCTTTTCCACCACGCCTCTTCCCCTTTCCACCAGCATCTGTCATTTTGCCACTCATGTTGATTGCGACAAGATTGTGGACTGAAAATGTGGTAGTAAAAATTGAGAGGTGGTGAAGATTGCAGTGGTGGTCTAGCTTTATTAACAGCAGAATAATAAAGAATAAATATCCCTGACAATGTAACTTAGTTATAATTCGTTGGAGTGTGCAACGCAGGCAGACGTGCTGCAAATGTCTTGGCACTAGTGGGACTATAGCAAAGTCCAATAGCCACGTATAGGATGCCACTAGGTTCACTGAGTGTGTGCTAGTATAATGGCTTAGTTATAATTAGTTGGAGTGTGCAACGCAGGCAGATGCGCTCTGCAAATGTCTTGGCACTAGTAGGACTATAGCAAAGTCCAATAGCCACGTATAGGATGCCACTAGGTACACTGAGTGTGTGCTAGTATAATGGCTTAGTTATAATTAGTTGGAGTGTGCAACGCAGGCAGACGTGCTGCAAATGTCTTGGCACTAGTGGGACTATAGCAAAGTCCAATAGCCACGTATAGGATGCCACTAGGTACACTGACTGTGTGCTAGTATAATGGCTTAGTTATAATTAGTTGGAGTGTGCAACGCAGGCAGACGTGCTGCAAATGTCTTGGCACTAGTGGGACTATAGCAAAGTCCAATATCCACGTATAGGATGCCACTAGGTTCACTGAGTGTGTGCTAGTATAATGGCTTAGTTATAATTAGTTGGAGTGTGCAACGCAGGCAGATGCGCTCTGCAAATGTCTTGAAACTAGTAGGACTATAGCAAAGTCCAATAGCCACGTATAGGATGCCACTAAAAAACACTTAGTGTGTGCAAGTATAATGGCTTAGTTATAATTAGTTGGAGTGTGCAACGCAGGCAGATGCGCTCTGCAAATGTCTTGGCACTAGTGGGACTATAGCAAAGTCCAATAGCCACGTATAGGATGCCACTAGGTACACTGAGTGTGTGCTAGTATAATGGCTTAGTTATAATTAGTTGGAGTGTGCAACGCAGGCAGACGTGCTGCAAATGTCTTGGCACTAGTGGGACTATAGCAAAGTCCAATAGCCACGTATAGGATGCCACTAGGTACACTGAGTGTGTGCTAGTATAATGGCTTAGTTATAATTAGTTGGAGTGTGCAACGCAGGCAGACGTGCTGCAAATGTCTTGGCACTAGTGGGACTATAGCAAAGTCCAATAGCCACGTATAGGATGCCACTAGGTACACTGAGTGTGTGCTAGTATAATGGCTTAGTTATAATTAGTTGGAGTGTGCAACGCAGGCAGACGTGCTGCAAATGTCTTGGCACTAGTGGGACTATAGCAAAGTCCAATAGCCACGTATAGGATGCCACTAGGTTCACTGAGTGTGTGCTAGTATAATGGCTTAGTTATAATTAGTTGGAGTGTGCAACGCAGGCAGATGCGCTCTGCAAATGTCTTGGCACTAGTAGGACTATAGCAAAGTCCAATAGCCACGTATAGGATGCCACTAGGTACACTGAGTGTGTGCTAGTATAATGGCTTAGTTATAATTAGTTGGAGTGTGCAACGCAGGCAGACGTGCTGCAAATGTCTTGGCACTAGTGGGACTATAGCAAAGTCCAATAGCCACGTATAGGATGCCACTAGGTTCACTGAGTGTGTGCTAGTATAATGGCTTAGTTATAATTAGTTGGAGTGTGCAACGCAGGCAGATGCGCTCTGCAAATGTCTTGGCACTAGTAGGACTATAGCAAAGTCCAATAGCCACGTATAGGATGCCACTAAAAAACACTTAGTGTGTGCAAGTATAATGGCTTAGTTATAATTAGTTGGAGTGTGCAACGCAGGCAGATGCGCTCTGAAAATGTCTTGGCACTAGTGGGACTATAGCAAAGTCCAATAGCCACGTATAGGATGCCACTAGGTACACTGAGTGTTTGCTAGTAAAATTGCTTAGTTTAAAAAAGTTGTAGTGTGCAATGCAGGCAGACGTGCTCTGCAAATGTCTTTGCACTAGTGGGACTATAGCAAAGTCCAATAGCCACGTATAGGATGCCACTAGGTACACTGAGTGTTTGCTAGTAAAATTGCTTAGTTTAAAAAACTTGGAGTGTGCAATGCAGGCAGATGTGCTCTGCTAATGTCTTTGCACTAGTGGGACTATAGCAAAGTCCAATAGCCACGTATAGGATGCCACTAGGTACACTGAGTGTGTGCTAGTATAATGGCTTAGTTATAATTCGTTGGAGTGTGCAACGCAGGCAGATGCGCTCTGCAAATATCTTGGCACTAGTGGGACTATAGCAAAGTCCAATAGCCACGTATAGGATGCCACTAGGTACACTGAGTGTTTGCTAGTAAAATTGCTTAGTTTAAAAAAGTTGTAGTGTGCAATGCAGGCAGACGTGCTCTGCAAATGTCTTTGCACTAGTGGGACTATAGCAAAGTCCAATAGCCACGTATAGGATGCCACTAGGTACACTGAGTGTGTGCTAGTATAATGGCTTAGTTATAATTAGTTGGAGTGTGCAACGCAGGCAGACGTGCTGCAAATGTCTTGGCACTAGTGGGACTATAGCAAAGTCCAATAGCCACGTATAGGATGCCACTAGGTACACTGAGTGTGTGCTAGTATAATGGCTTAGTTATAATTAGTTGGAGTGTGCAACGCAGGCAGACGTGCTGCAAACGTCTTGGCACTAGTGGGACTATAGCAAAGTCCAATAGCCACGTATAGGATGCCACTAGGTACACTGAGTGTGTGCTAGTATAATGGCTTAGTTATAATTAGTTGGAGTGTGCAACGCAGGCAGACGTGCTGCAAATGTCTTGGCACTAGTGGGACTATAGCAAAGTCCAATAGCCACGTATAGGATGCCACTAGGTACACTGAGTGTGTGCTAGTATAATGGCTTAGTTATAATTAGTTGGAGTGTGCAACGCAGGCAGACGTGCTGCAAATGTCTTGGCACTAGTGGGACTATAGCAAAGTCCAATAGCCACGTATAGGATGCCACTAGGTACACTGAGTGTGTGCTAGTATAATGGCTTAGTTATAATTAGTTGGAGTGTGCAACGCAGGCAGACGTGCTGCAAATGTCTTGGCACTAGTGGGACTATAGCAAAGTCCAATAGCCACGTATAGGATGCCACTAGGTACACTGAGTGTGTGCTAGTATAATGGCTTAGTTATAATTAGTTGCAGTGTGCAACGCAGGCAGACGTGCTGCAAATGTCTTGGCACTAGTGGGACTATAGCAAAGTCCAATAGCCACGTATAGGATGCCACTAGGTACACTGAGTGTGTGCTAGTATAATGGCTTAGTTATAATTAGTTGGAGTGTGCAACGCAGGCAGACGTGCTGCAAATGTCTTGGCACTAGTGGGACTATAGCAAAGTCCAATAGCCACGTATAGGATGCCACTAGGTACACTGAGTGTGTGCTAGTATAATGGCTTAGTTATAATTAGTTGGAGTGTGCAACGCAGGCAGACGTGCTGCAAATGTCTTGGCACTAGTGGGACTATAGCAAAGTCCAATAGCCACGTATAGGATGCCACTAGGTACACTGAGTGTGTGCTAGTATAATGGCTTAGTTATAATTAGTTGGAGTGTGCAACGCAGGCAGACGTGCTGCAAATGTCTTGGCACTAGTGGGACTATAGCAAAGTCCAATAGCCACGTATAGGATGCCACTAGGTACACTGAGTGTGTGCTAGTATAATGGCTTAGTTATAATTAGTTGGAGTGTGCAACGCAGGCAGACGTGCTGCAAATGTCTTGGCACTAGTGGGACTATAGCAAAGTCCAATAGCCACGTATAGGATGCCACTAGGTACACTGAGTGTGTGCTAGTATAATGGCTTAGTTATAATTAGTTGGAGTGTGCAACGCAGGCAGACGTGCTGCAAATGTCTTGGCACTAGTGGGACTATAGCAAAGTCCAATAGCCACGTATAGGATGCCACTAGGTACACTGAGTGTGTGCTAGTATAATGGCTTAGTTATAATTAGTTGGAGTGTGCAACGCAGGCAGACGTGCTGCAAATGTCTTGGCACTAGTGGGACTATAGCAAAGTCCAATAGCCACGTATAGGATGCCACTAGGTACACTGAGTGTGTGCTAGTATAATGGCTTAGTTATAATTAGTTGGAGTGTGCAACGCAGGCAGACGTGCTGCAAATGTCTTGGCACTAGTGGGACTATAGCAAAGTCCAATAGCCACGTATAGGATGCCACTAGGTACACTGAGTGTGTGCTAGTATAATGGCTTAGTTATAATTAGTTGGAGTGTGCAACGCAGGCAGACGTGCTGCAAATGTCTTGGCACTAGTGGCACTATAGCAAAGTCCAATAGCCACGTATAGGATGCCACTAGGTACACTGAGTGTGTGCTAGTATAATGGCTTAGTTATAATTAGTTGGAGTGTGCAACGCAGGCAGACGTGCTGCAAATGTCTTGGCACTAGTGGGACTATAGCAAAGTCCAATAGCCACGTATAGGATGCCACTAGGTACACTGAGTGTGTGCTAGTATAATGGCTTAGTTATAATTAGTTGGAGTGTGCAACGCAGGCAGACGTGCTGCAAATGTCTTGGCACTAGTGGGACTATAGCAAAGTCCAATAGCCACGTATAGGATGCCACTAGGTACACTGAGTGTGTGCTAGTATAATGGCTTAGTTATAATTAGTTGCAGTGTGCAACGCAGGCAGACGTGCTGCAAATGTCTTGGCACTAGTGGGACTATAGCAAAGTCCAATAGCCACGTATAGGATGCCACTAGGTACACTGAGTGTGTGCTAGTATAATGGCTTAGTTATAATTAGTTGGAGTGTGCAACGCAGGCAGACGTGCTGCAAATGTCTTGGCACTAGTGGGACTATAGCAAAGTCCAATAGCCACGTATAGGATGCCACTAGGTACACTGAGTGTGTGCTAGTATAATGGCTTAGTTATAATTAGTTGGAGTGTGCAACGCAGGCAGACGTGCTGCAAATGTCTTGGCACTAGTGGGACTATAGCAAAGTCCAATAGCCACGTATAGGATGCCACTAGGTACACTGAGTGTGTGCTAGTATAATGGCTTAGTTATAATTAGTTGGAGTGTGCAACGCAGGCAGACGTGCTGCAAATGTCTTGGCACTAGTGGGACTATAGCAAAGTCCAATAGCCACGTATAGGATGCCACTAGGTACACTGAGTGTGTGCTAGTATAATGGCTTAGTTATAATTAGTTGGAGTGTGCAACGCAGGCAGACGTGCTGCAAATGTCTTGGCACTAGTGGGACTATAGCAAAGTCCAATAGCCACGTATAGGATGCCACTAGGTACACTGAGTGTGTGCTAGTATAATGGCTTAGTTATAATTAGTTGGAGTGTGCAACGCAGGCAGACGTGCTGCAAATGTCTTGGCACTAGTGGGACTATAGCAAAGTCCAATAGCCACGTATAGGATGCCACTAGGTACACTGAGTGTGTGCTAGTATAATGGCTTAGTTATAATTAGTTGGAGTGTGCAACGCAGGCAGACGTGCTGCAAATGTCTTGGCACTAGTGGGACTATAGCAAAGTCCAATAGCCACGTATAGGATGCCACTAGGTACACTGAGTGTGTGCTAGTATAATGGCTTAGTTATAATTAGTTGGAGTGTGCAACGCAGGCAGACGTGCTGCAAATGTCTTGGCACTAGTGGGACTATAGCAAAGTCCAATAGCCACGTATAGGATGCCACTAGGTACACTGAGTGTGTGCTAGTATAATGGCTTAGTTATAATTAGTTGGAGTGTGCAACGCAGGCAGACGTGCTGCAAATGTCTTGGCACTAGTGGCACTATAGCAAAGTCCAATAGCCACGTATAGGATGCCACTAGGTACACTGAGTGTGTGCTAGTATAATGGCTTAGTTATAATTAGTTGGAGTGTGCAACGCAGGCAGACGTGCTGCAAATGTCTTGGCACTAGTGGGACTATAGCAAAGTCCAATAGCCACGTGTAGGATGCCACTAGGTACACTGAGTGTTTGCTAGTATAATGGCTTAGTTATAATTAGTTGGAGTGTGCAACGCAGGCAGACGTGCTGCAAATGTCTTGGCACTAGTGGGACTATAGCAAAGTCCAATAGCCACGTATAGGATGCCACTAGGTACACTGAGTGTGTGCTAGTATAATGGCTTAGTTATAATTAGTTGGAGTGTGCAACGTAGGCAGACGTGCTGCAAATGTCTTGGCACTAGTGGGACTATAGCAAAGTCCAATAGCCACGTATAGGATGCCACTAGGTACACTGAGTGTGTGCTAGTATAATGGCTTAGTTATAATTAGTTGGAGTGTGCAACGCAGGCAGACGTGCTGCAAATGTCTTGGCACTAGTGGGACTATAGCAAAGTCCAATAGCCACGTATAGGATGCCACTAGGTACACTGAGTGTGTGCTAGTATAATGGCTTAGTTATAATTAGTTGGAGTGTGCAACGCAGGCAGACGTGCTGCAAATGTCTTGGCACTAGTGGGACTATAGCAAAGTCCAATAGCCACGTATAGGATGCCACTAGGTACACTGAGTGTGTGCTAGTATAATGGCTTAGTTATAATTAGTTGGAGTGTGCAACGCAGGCAGACGTGCTGCAAATGTCTTGGCACTAGTGGGACTATAGCAAAGTCCAATAGCCACGTATAGGATGCCACTAGGTACACTGAGTGTGTGCTAGTATAATGGCTTAGTTATAATTAGTTGGAGTGTGCAACGCAGGCAGACGTGCTGCAAATGTCTTGGCACTAGTGGGACTATAGCAAAGTCCAATATCCACGTATAGGATGCCACTAGGTTCACTGAGTGTGTGCTAGTATAATGGCTTAGTTATAATTAGTTGGAGTGTGCAACGCAGGCAGATGCGCTCTGCAAATGTCTTGGCACTAGTAGGACTATAGCAAAGTCCAATAGCCACGTATAGGATGCCACTAAAAAACACTTAGTGTGTGCAAGTATAATGGCTTAGTTATAATTAGTTGGAGTGTGCAACGCAGGCAGATGCGCTCTGCAAATGTCTTGGCACTAGTGGGACTATAGCAAAGTCCAATAGCCACGTATAGGATGCCACTAGGTACACTGAGTGTTTGCTAGTAAAATTGCTTAGTTTAAAAAAGTTGTAGTGTGCAATGCAGGCAGACGTGCTCTGCAAATGTCTTTGCACTAGTGGGACTATAGCAAAGTCCAATAGCCACGTATAGGATGCCACTAGGTACACTGAGTGTTTGCTAGTAAAATTGCTTAGTTTAAAAAACTTGGAGTGTGCAATGCAGGCAGATGTGCTCTGCTAATGTCTTTGCACTAGTGGGACTATAGCAAAGTCCAATAGCCACGTATAGGATGCCACTAGGTACACTGAGTGTGTGCTAGTATAATGGCTTAGTTATAATTCGTTGGAGTGTGCAACGCAGGCAGATGCGCTCTGCAAATGTCTTTGCACTAGTGGGACTATAGCAAAGTCCAATAGCCACGTATAGGATGCCACTAGGTACACTGAATGTTTGCTAGTATAATGGCTTACTTAGAATGAGTTGGAGTGTGCAGAGGACAAGAGGGTACAGTGGCAGGATTGTGGTGCTCTGGGTAGAGGAATGGAAGCCTGCCTTTCTATTCCCTCCTAATGGTGAAATGCAGGGAGGAAATCCCTGACCTGGGCTACACAGACGCTGTTGCTGTTTGCAGGACCTGTCACTTATGGCTCTCTGACCCTGCCGCTTTGAGCCCTTAAAAGGACTGCTAGAATGTGCTCTCCCTAAGCTGTCTAACGCTGTGTATGCAGCGCATACAGCTGTATCGGCGATAGGACTCAGGAGGACGGAGCTGCGACAGTGATGTCTGACACCAAAGACGCAGAAGGCAGATAATGGCGTCCGTGAAGAAAATGTCCGGTTTTATAATGCAGGGACATGTGACATGCAGATCCTATCACACATGCCGTTGCTTCTCTGGCTCAAAGTCCACTTAGGTGTGTGTGTGTCTGTGATTGGCTGACATGCTGGCCCGCCCCACAAGACGCGCGCGCTTAGGGAAGGAAGACAAGAAAAAAAAAAAAAAAATGGCGATCGCCATTATAGAAACAGCAGTGATCTGAAGGCGCTGTTCACGCACACTATACACTGAAATGTGATAATAGTTTGATTCACAGAGTGACTTACACTATTACAGCAGAAACCAAGCTAGGATTTAGCTGTTTTTTGGCTGCTAGAACCGTTCTCGAACGTTTCTAGAACTATCGAGCTTTTGCAAAAAGCTCGAGTTCTAGTTCGATCTAGAACATGCCCCAAAATCACTCGAGCCGCGAACTGGAGAACCACGAACCACGAACCGCGCTCAACTCTAATTATTGGGGACGATTCTTAGGTTATCACTAGTGATGAGCGAACCCGAACTGTAAAGTTCTACGTCTATATTGAACAGCAGATGTTCCCATCCCAGACCCGAACACAGACTTCTCAGGGAAGTCGGTGTTACAGTTTTGGTTCAGCCACCTGGATAATAAAAACAAAAAGGTTAAAGCAGGAGCAATATACTTACTGAACCTCCCCGCGGCGGTAATGCTGTTTCCAGGTCCGCTTATCAGTGCTCATACAAATTCACAAATTCACTGCTTAACCTGATTACCTGTGGCTCTGATTGGCTGCCGGAAGACCACGCCCCCACCCTCTCTAACATTGCATGTGATTGGCTGCAATCACAGGTGCTGTTTGCAGCCTTATACTGCAGTGTAAATAAATTTAAAAAAATTGGCATATAACAATTACAGCACAGATAAAGCCACGGCTATAGGCTGCCAACCCCAGCCGTGGTCTTATCTTAGCTGTGTATCAAAATAATTAATTACCTGTATTAATTGCATCTGTTTGAACTCATCACCTGTATAAAAGACACCTGTCCACATTCTCAATCAATCACACTCCAACCTCTCCACCATAGCCAAGACCAAAAAAACCTCTCCACATGTCATTTCCCCAGCAATGATGTACCTGACATTGTGTTAAGAAGATAATGGGAAAACTCAGTGTTTGGTTAGAATTTGCAGACAAACTAAACAGCAAGTGTTTAATATCTGCAGCACCCCCACAGGAGAAATAAAGTATTACAAGATGGCAGCTAAAACAATTGTCTGTCTTTATAATGCACAGATGTATTGATTCCTCCACAATGAGAGAGACAGCTCTGTACTACAGTTAATTATTCTAGGTTACCAATAAAGGACCTCCTCTCTAACTCTGAATATATAGAATTGACAGGAAAAATTGTAGTGTTTATGTAGGAAAAGTGATTTCAATAAATTTTAATTAGTTGCAATAATTTATAATTATGTATATAATCTATATACTATAGTGAAGTACATAATGCAGCTTCAGTATTTGCTCCCGGCTTCAATATGATATGTCACTTCAATAAGAAATAGTATCTGGAATCCGATCCTCAGGAGAGAACTCAGCGAAATATGTAACTCTGCAGTTCTCATTTCAATACCAACCACAGCCTGCTAATACAAGCCTATAACTGCAAAGAAAGGAGAATGGATTGTGTATAGCGGATGTATCCCGAGCAATGACCTAATTCATACAAATGGACAACAACAGATGTGTTACACCAGACAACCCAGTGGGATTAGCAGGATTTTGCTAGGAAAGAGCCATTGCAGCGTAGGTATAAAATATAAGATTAATAACCCGTAATAGGCAGCTTTTAATCAAGAGCCTTTTCTTCATATAAAACATGAGAAAGACAATGAATAATAGTAATGAATAAAAATAGAAATGCTATATATTATTAAAAGATTACAAAGCATATGATATCCTGGGACAAGACCTTTCACCAGTTTTCACGTTGAACCATGCACATCATATAATGGTGAATGCAGAGCAAAATTATTTATTTTTTTTATTTTGCGTCTCCGTTTTCAAAGATATTAGCAATCTAAGTTATTGGCTCCTAATGAATTAAATTTTGTTAAATGTTTTTTCCCATCTCCAAGACCCTACCCCAATATTTAGTAGGAATAATAATAATAATAATAATAATAATAGTAGTAATATTATCAATTACCTCCAATTAGAAATGTAGTATACTCTTCCTGATAAAGCCATGTCTTTTACCTCATGTGCTGGGCATTACAGCTTAGGTATCCATGGTTACATGTGCTTATATAGTGATAGTTAGTTAGTTGCTTGTGGTCATGACCATAGATACCTATGATAAAATATTTACAAAAATCTGAGGGGTGTACTCACTTTTATGAGATACTGTATATTGGACAAAGTAACATATAATAGGAAATTTACCAACAAAAGAGTACCACCTAGAATTGGATTCCAACAATTTTGAAGTAGGACTGTCATGATGATAGGGGAGAGCAGAGGGCAGGGGCTTTTAGACTGGCCCTCTGACTAGGGGGGCACTAGCTATACCTTATCTCAGAGTTACCTCTAAAGGTGAGGATGTCTGAGCCGCCTTCTTGATCATGTTCCTGACCAGCCCATATCTTATAACCCATCTTATAACCCTAGGGGAGGGCAGGGACAGGGCTGTTATAAAATTAACAGAGACAACACACTCACAAAAAGGTATGACAATAAAAAGTTTGGAAGAAAGTAAAAACAGGTAGAAAGCAATAAGATGACAAGGGAATTCCACAATAACTCCAAGCACCAATGGAATATAATCACCGGCAGGACTGGGAATCACCACCAGACAGAGCACCACTGAAATATACTGTAGTCTGTGTGGGAAGATTTCACCGTCTTAATAAGGCAGGGAGCAAATGTGATAGGTTTCCAACATGTGATCCCAGAGGTAACCAGCAGGCTAGCCGAGGTTAACTCTTGTTAGCCTGACTATTAATGAGCACACAGTTTGTTGACACTGAGCCTGCCTGTGTAGCCCAAAAACACCAGAGAAAGATTAGAATGGAGTGTCAGAACCTGAAGTGTGAACAGCATCTGATGCCGCCATGACACTTGGCGAGTTTTGAGCAAAACTCTGTTTGACAAGGACTCAGAGGCAGTGAGAATTTGTTGACTGCTTTGCCTTTCCTCTGTGGTCTAACTCATCTCAAACTACCTAAATTGGGTTGAGGTTGGGTGATTGTAGTGGCTATTTCACCTTACAAGGCACTCCATCCTGCATCTTGTTCTCATAGCATTTACTTACGCTGGAGGTTTGTTTTGGGGCATTGGCTTAATGGAACACAAATGATTGTCCCACTAAGTGCATGCTATTGCAGAATGCTGTGGTAGCCATGCTGGATAAGTGTTCCTTGAATTTGAAATAATTTACCAGCAAAGTACTGCCACATTATCTCCCGTCCCCATCCATGCATCTCCATTTTTTTAATAACTATGAATAGAACGGTAGAGAGCTAAAACCTTGCCTTAAACGTTCTGAAGTAACTGACTTACCTATATACTTACCGCAGGAAATCCGCGGCCAAAGCCGGCAAGTGCTCACAGGGCCTAAGACACATTTTTTTCTCCCAAAAATGTGGGAGGAAAATGAGGGGTGCATCTTATAATCTGAATACACTTTACCGGGAGGTGGTGGAAAGGGTTGCAGGAGGAAGTGGCAAGGCTGGGGCCTGCAGGACGCTGTTCTGCAGTGCTGCGAGCGGTGAGGCAGGGGCATCCTGAAAATGACGGTGGTGCGGGCTTCAAATAATGGCGCCCAAAGGCAGCACATGCGTAGATGGAGCTCTCGGCTCAAGATCTCATCTGCACACGCGCCGCCTCATTGATCTCCCAGTAGCAGCCTTAAGAAAAATGACACCCGGAGGTGGCACGTGCTCAAATTAGTTCTTGGCTTGTCATTGAGCTGATAGCTCAATCTGCACCCAGGCCAACTCCGGGCGCCATTTCTTGAAACCCGCAAGGCCCACGATTTCTGGAAGTTGCCTACCTCACAGCATCAGGGACAGCTGGTGGCCATACCGCTCGCAGCATCGACCTGCTCAACGAGTGCCCCTGCAGCCTTCTGTGACCCCACTCTACCACCCCTGCCATCCCTCCCCCCCTCCCCCAGTAAGACACCACAGAGTTGTAGGATGGACTTCAGTTTGCTTTTTTATTTTTTTTTTTCTCTAAATTTGGGGTACATTTTATAATCCGGTAATCCTGTGAGTCTTATAAACTGAAATATACAGTTTAAAGCACCGACGTATTCAACAGCAAAGCTATCAAAAGTATGTTGTACGTTGCATATTCCCTATGTGTACCAATAGCATAAACAAGTATGCAAAATTATCTTTAACTTAAAAAATGGCCAAAATGCGTATTTAGAATATTTTCTCTTTATAGCTTCATGATCAGCAAAATAAAAATGGTGCAGCACTCCAATATGGTAAGTTGTCTATTTCTTTTGATCACACAATGATGGCCTAATAGTAAGGGTAGGCCATAAATGTAGATTTCTGGACAGACCCTTTTAGTTTCTTAGCCATGTTAAAAAATAACTAAATAATTTTTTAGGTCTTTTTCACGTTTAACATTTTTTTAAAAATTCAGGAGCAGACTTTGCTGCATCCATTACTAGTAGATTGAACATATTATGCTATACCAACTTTGGAAGAACAGAAAGAGAAAAATATGCGGCGCGTGTGCCAACACAATTTGACCATATTCCTAGACACATCCCAAGTCACACCCATTTACCATCTCTTCCTATCCTGGCAGGAGGAGATAACAGAGAGGCGGTGGCAGTGAGTGATATTTAGCAGATGCATGAGACTGCAGGGGTAGACTAAATTTGGGATTACACCGCTGTGACCAGATATGATTGGATCAATTTATGGAGCTCTGGTCCACTTTCCAGGTCAATGGTACCTGGCTTCTAGACAGGAGGCCTGTGAATCTTTTACCTTCTGCAGTCCCCAGCGCGGCTTTTGATTGTTAAGAACTGGCGAGACATCATCTCTGTGTCATGATCCAATCTAGTTGGGAGTTTTGTTCATTCATTCATAGTTGTAGCAGCCAGAACTTTTGCATCTTGATGAAAGCTTTGCCATACCATATCTGCGTTTTTGTGTCTGTAAGGCTATGCTCACATATGGCATAAATACTGAGGTTTTTTTGTCTTCTGCAGGTGTCCGCACCAAACTATGTAAGTACAATCTTGTTTGATTATTGCATTTTTGCTGCATATTTAATGCCTTTTCACCCTTATCTGATGTGCTTTTTGTGCATATTTGTAGCAAGGTATTAAGTGTTATTTTTAGTAAAAAAAAAGTACATGTGAACATGGACTAAATGTCCAAGAAAAGAACAAGTGATTTCTTGCCCTCAGTACTAGAGATGAGCGAACCGGTCGTGGTTCGGCTCGAGTTCGGTTCGCCGAACGGAGGTCTATTTCGAATTCGGTTCGGCGAACGTTCGACGAACCGAACTCGAACCGCATAGGAAACAATGGGAGGCAATCACAAACACATAAAAACACCTAGAAAACACCCTCAAAGGTGTCCAAAAGGTGCCAAACAGCTCACAAAACAACACAAACACATGGGAAAGTGACAAGGACATATACTCATGCGAAAACAAAAGAGCTGGACAAGGAAAAAGAGGAGGAGACACAGATATAGGCATGGCACGCCCTTCTAAAATCATGTAAAACACCGCAAGGTGACTCCAAGCGGAGTCTCCCTTTTTTCCAAAAATTGGGCCACACACACACCCACCCCTTCAGTGACAGCACTTGTGCCCCAGTTGTACACTTCACAGCTAGATTTGCATCAAGCACATTCAAAAATACGCCATACCGGAGTAGGTAGCAAAGTCTTTGGTGAACCATGACTTGTTCATCTTGGCTTCTTTTAAAAAACACAGCAAGCAAGGGTTACTCCAAGTGGAGTCTCCCTTTTTTCCAAAAAGTGGGCCACACACACACCCACCCCTTCAGTGGCAGCACTTGTGCCCCAGATGTGCACTTCACAGCTAGATTTGCATCAAGCACATTCAAAAATACGCCATACCGGAGTAGGTAGCAAAGTCTTTGCTGAACCATGACTTGTTCATCTTGGCTCCTTTTAAAAAACACAGCAAGCAAGGGTTACTCCAAGCGGAGTCTCCCTTTTTTCCAAAAATTGGGCCACACACACACCCACCCCTTCAGTGGCAGCACTTGTGCCCCAGTTGTACACTTCACAGCTAGATTTGCATCAAGCACATTCAAAAATACGCCATACTTAACCGTCCCCAGGATGACACCGGGGTAGGTAGCAAAGTCTTTCCTGATCCCAGCTCTGTTCATCTTGGATCATTTTTAAAAACAATGTAAGCAAGGGTTACTCCAAGCGGAGTCTCCCTTTTTTTCCAAAAATTGGGCCACACAGACACTAACCCCTTCAGTGGCAGCACTTGTGCCCCAGTTGTACACTTCACAGGTAGATTTGCATCAAGCACAATCAAAAATACGCCATACTTAACCGTCCCCAGGATGACACCGGGGTAGGTAGCAAAGTCTTTGCTGAACCATGACTTGTTCATCTTGGCTCCTTTTAAAAAACACAGCAAGCAAGGGTTACTCCAAGCGGAGTCTCCCTTTTCTCCAAAAATTGGGCCACACAGACACCCCATCAGTGGCAGTACTTGTGCCCTAGTTGTACACTTCACAGCTAGATTTGCATCAAGCACTTTCAAAATACACAAGCATTTACTCTCCCCAGGATGACACAGGGGTAGTAAATTCCTTGTGGATCCATGACTTGTTCATTTTGATGAACGTTAGTCTGTCCACATTGTCACTGGACAGACGCGTGCGCTTTTCTGTCAGCACACACCCAGCAGCACCAAAGACACGTTCAGAGACAACGCTGGCAGCTGGACACGACAAACTCTCCAAGGCGTAAGTGGAGAGCTCTGGCCATTTTTCAAGATTTGAAGCCCAAAATGAGCAAGGCTCCATTTGCAAAGTCATGGCATCGATGTTCATTTGGAGATACTCCTGTATCATCCTCTCCAGTCGTTGACTATGTGTCAGACTTGTTGTCTCTGGTGGCCTTGCAAAGGAGAGTCTAAAAAAATTATGAAAAGATTCCATAAAATTGCTGTTACCAGCACCAGATACGGTGCTACTGGTACGGGTAGACTGTTGAAGATGACGAGACCGTCCCATGTTTGTCAAGTTACAACTGGGAGATTCCCTCCCTGCACCTGCACGGTTGTTTGGTGGAAAAGCCGAGCTAAGATCGAGTAACAGCTTCTGCTTATACTCCTGCATACATGCGTCCCTTTCTATGGCTGGAATTATGTCACAAAATTTGGACTTGTACCGGGGATCTAATAGTGTGGCAAGCCAGTAGTCATCATCACTTCTAATTTTGACAATACGAGGGTCATGTTTGAGGTAGTGCAGCAAGAAGGCACTCATGTGTCTTGTGCAGCCAAGCTGTGTTTGTGGCATAGAGGTGCTAACCGTTCTTTCTTCCTCTGACATCTCCCCCGAACCTCTTTCAACTGAAATTTGACCAAGGTCTCCCTCATCCGCTGAGTCTTCCAAGTCCATGGACAGTTCGTCCTCCATTTCTTCATGTTCTCCTGCACCTTCCTCAACATTTCGCCTGCTACCATGCGCCCTTGTTAATCCCTGTCCCCCATGGTCCCATGCCTGCCGCGTTGGTGATGATGAACGTCTGGACCTTGGTGATGTTGTTGTGTCTTGCGCATATGAATCCTCCTGTAGTTCCTCCCCTTCCTGTTGTCCCACCCCCTGACTCCGAATAGTGTTTAGCGTGTGCTCCAGCATGTAAATGACTGGAATTGTCATGCTGATAATGGCATTGTCAGCGCTAAACATATTCGTCGCCATGTCGAAACTGTGCAGAAGGGTGCATTTGTCCTTGATCTGAGACCACTCCATCAGGGTGATCTTCCCCACCTCTGCATCTCGTTGGCTCAGGCTATACGTCATGACGTATTGCACCAGGTCTCGGCGGTGCTGCCACAGTTGCTGTAACATGTGGAGAGTCGAATTCCAGCGTGTCGCCACATCGCATTTCAGGCGATGAACCGGCAGGCCGAAAGACTTCTGGAGCGATGCAAGTCGCTCAGCTGCAGCGGTTGAACGGCGGAAGTGAGCAGACAGTTTTCGTGCCCTGGTCAGAAGGCCATCTAGGCCGGGATAGTGTGTTAAAAATTGCTGGACAACAAGGTTCAACACGAGAGCCATACAAGGCACATGTGTCACCTTGCCCAGGCGAAGGGCCGCACCCAGGTTTGCAGCATTGTCACACACGGCCTTACCAGGCTGCAGGTTGAGTGGAGACAACCATTTATTAAACTCAGTCTCCAGAGCTGCCCACAACTCAGCCGCTGTGTGACTCCTATTTCCAAGACATGTCAAGCTAAAGACCGCCTGATGCCGTTGCGCTCTGCTGCCAGCATAGTAATGAGGGGTGCGTGATTCCTTCTGCGCAGTGAAAACGCTGGTGGCCTGACCAGGCAGGCTTGGGGCGGAGGTGGAGGACCCAGATGAGGTGGAGGAGGCAGTGTTTGCTAGTATAATGGCTTAGTAACAATGAGTTTGAGTGTGCAATGCAG
Source organism: Anomaloglossus baeobatrachus (assembly GCF_048569485.1). Taxonomy (NCBI): domain Eukaryota; kingdom Metazoa; phylum Chordata; class Amphibia; order Anura; family Aromobatidae; genus Anomaloglossus; species Anomaloglossus baeobatrachus. The sequence goes on from NC_134354.1 coordinate 215,660,855, forward strand.
AGGTGATGCACATAGATTTGCACCAGTGGGACACTAATGGAAGTCCAACAGCCACTTTTAGGATGCCACTAAGTTTATTCAGTGTTTGCTAGTATAATAGCTTAGTAACAATGAGTTTGAGTGTGCAATGCAGAGGTGATGCACATAGATTTGCACCAGTGGGACACTAATGGAAGTCCAACAGCCACTTTTAGGATGCCACTAAGTTTACTCAGTGTTTGCTAGTATAATGGCTTAGTAACATTGAGTTTGAGTGTGCAATGCAGAGGTGATGCACATAGATTTGCACCAGTGGGACACTAATGGAAGTCCAACAGCCACTTTTAGGATGCCATTAAGTTTACTCAGTGTTTGCTAGTATAATGGCTTAGTAACAAAGAGTTTGAGTGTGCAATGCAGAGGTGATGCACATAGATTTGCACCAGTGGGACACTAATGAAAGTCCAACAGCCACTTTTAGGATGCCACTAAGTTTACTCAGTGTTTGCTAGTATAATGGCTTAGTAACAATGAGCTTTAGTGTGCAAAGGGCAGGAGGGTACAGTGGCAGGGTTGTGGGTCTGGGTAGAGGAAAGGAAGCCTCCCTTTCTATCCCTCCTAATGGGGAAATGCAGCGAGGAAATCCCTGACCTTAGCTACACAGACGCTGTCATCTTGTGTAGCTGTTAAAATCTGTTTTCACGGACCTGACTGTCACCTATGGCTCTGACCCTGCCGGTATTAGCCCTTATAAGGACTAATAGAAACTTCTATCCCTATTCTGTATAACACTGTGTATAGGGCGTGCACAGCAGTATCGGAGACAGGAGCTACGCCAGCGGTGACTGACACCAAGACGCAGAAGGCAGATAATGGCGTGCTGGAGGAAAATGTCCGTTTTTATAATGCATGGACATGTGACATGGACATCCTATCACACATGCCGTTGCTTCTCTGGCTAAAAGTCCACTTAGCTGTGTGTGTCTGGGATTGGCCGACATGCTGGCCCGCCCCACTACACGCGCGCGCTTAGGGAAGGAAGACAAGGAAAAAAAAAAAAAAAAATGGCGATCGCCATTATCCAATCAGCAGTGATCTGAATGCGCTGTTCCCTCACACTATACGCTGAAATTTCATAATAGTGTGAGTCACAGAGTGACTTACACTATTACAGCGGAAAGCCAGCTAGTAATTAGCTTGTCTTTTTGCTGCTAGAACCGTTCTCGAACGTATCTAGAACTATCGAGCTTTAGCAAAAAGCTCGAGTTCTAGTTCGACCTAGAACAGCCCCCAAAATCACTCGAGCCGCGAACTGGAGAACCTCGAACCGCGGACCGCGCTCAACTCTACTCAGTACATCTAAAGACGGTGCTGAATTGTGTGGTTTTGGTGCTTATTTTCTCTGTAAACTTCTATGTAAAGCCTGAAAATAAACACAGGTAAAAGAAAAAAAAAACACTTGCATTTTTAAGTGCAGAACAAAGCTTTTCTGTAGTATTAAAAAAGCATTAAAAACACATCAAATAAGAGGAAAAATGCATAAAAAATGCAGCAAATATGCAAAAATCAAAGAAGAATGTTATTGGTTTCCATAGGGCAGAAAAAAAAGCAGTAAAAAATCCCTACCGCCTTTACGCTAAGTATGAACACGGCCCCATCGTTATATTTTTATTACTTTTTTTTATTAATTTAATAGAGAAAAATAATAATTCACACCGTTTTTCAATTCATTTACCAATCACCATAAATAAACTGACTGCTGTGTTTATGTGATTATAGGGATGCCAAATATGTCTGTTATTTGCTGATTTGGGATTATTATTATTATTTTTTTAATTTTTTTAAATTTCATTTAAAAATGTCATTATTGCAATTGTTTTTTTATTATTTTTTACTAATTACATAGGAAGAAAAATATGTCTCTTGTTCTCCCTCTAAAATACAGTGACATAGAAATACACTGCTTTATACAATGTATGTCTATGTGCCAGTATAATCTGCCTGGGGAGCTTCAAGAACACAAAATTCTCACACTCATGTCAGTGCAGCCTTTGACTCATGACTTTAGCTTGTGCCTGTAATTCTAGAGATTTTGGGTTCAAGCCCCAGAGAGACTCATAAAAGTGGATAAAATATATGTTTTTATATTGTTTTATTAGTTTTTTAGTCATTTTAAAGGCACACAAAAATCTGATTTTTTTTCTTCACCTCTAGAATACAGGGACATAGAAATACACTACTCTGTACACAGGCATCTCTATGTACCTGTATAATCTGCTTCTGTGTTCACTGCCTGCAATACAACACAAGTGTACAAAATTCTCCTGTCATCCTAAATGTGACCTGTGGCTCATAGCTAGAGCTGCCTGCAAACAAGGAGGATCTGAGTTTGATTATTGGAGACACTAGAAGAGAATTGTTTATTTAACATATGTATGTGTAGGATGAAGCCAACTCTGCCCATGAGAAAAAGGATCTACAGAACTGACAAAGTGAGAGGAAGTTGGGACCAAACCATTGACAGTTACACTATATTTATATTCTTTAGAAAAATGCTGTGCAGAAAAATAGTCATTCGTTATGAGAAAGAAGATGTTAATTTTTTTGTATTTATGCCACATATAAAAGCTGTAGACTAACCCCATTGAATGAAAAGGAGGCAAGCCTTCCTATCAAAGTGCTGGCATATACAATACCAGTCAAAAGTTTAAGACACAGATGCAATAGTTTTCTTTGTTCCTATTGCAATGTGCACCTTGTAGATTCAGACTAGACCGCAAAACCACAAATGAACACATATGGAAACAGGAAGTAAAGAAACACATGTGAAACAAACCACAATGTGTTTTAAACCTTAGACTACTTTTATTTTGATGAGATCTTTACCACATCCATATCAATCTGTCAAACAGCTTCTTCAGGTTTTTACCTGGAATAGCTTTCCAGCAGTCTTTAAGGAGTTCCCAGAAGTGCTAAGCATTTGTTGGCTGCTTTGAACTCACTCTGTGGATCAACTTATCTCAATTAGATTGAGGCCAGGTATGTTTGGGATCATTCTCCATTGTCTTCGTGCAACACAAATTATGGTCAGAATAGGAAAAAAACAAATGTCTAGTATATCATTGTAGAATGCTTTAGTAGAAATGCTAGATAACTGTGCTGAGAATTTAAAATTAATCACCAAAACCATCATCAGTAAAGTTTCCCATGCCATGATGCCCCTCCTCTTATGAATCATGATGGACACCACATATGTAGAAACCATCCAGGTTTTTTTGTGTTTCAGAAATACTTGTTAGTTAGTACAAAAAAAAAATCTTACATTTTAACAGTTGTTGTTTGGACCAAAAACATCTCTTTTTCATGATTGTGATCTTCAGTTATGGCCTGGTTATATCAATTGAACCAGAAAGGTCTGTTTCATTTGATTTGCAGATGGTTGAGGCTGGTTACTATGATGAACTTAGCCTCTGCAGAAGAGGTAATTTTTGAAATTACTTTCATGAAGAATTCCTCTAACAGCCAAATTCATCATAGTGATTGGTGGTTTTCTTGAATGCAGTTGATGATACTTTTAAGATTCTAAAAAAATGTTCCAGATTGACTTATCTTCATGTTTTAAGGTAATGATGAACTATACTCTTGCTTTACTTAGTTGAGTGGAATATCCTTGCTTAGAACAGTTGTGAAATAGGGCTTCACACTTCATTAAACTGTGTACGAAAAGCTTCTACAAAACACATAATGGTTGCAATCACTTTCTGGTGAAGATCTTTCAGTTGGCAATCATCTCAGCCAACTCCTGTTTGTTACTTCAATCTGCATTTACTTCCTGCCTCAGAACTTCTACTAACCCTTCATCTGGGAGGCATTACAAAATTCTCTGTAGTTGTTCACATTAGAAACACAGCAGCAACAGATTGTATTGACTCTGCAAGCAAGTCTGCCTTTTCATCAACTATCACAGCAGTTATGCATTTGTTTTGCAGATAAACCCTTTGTCTGCTGCAAGCACAACAAATTCTGGTCTGGAGCTGTTCATATTATAAACACTGCTGCAAATCAACTGACTACATCTATGTTTCTTTTGAATATCTTCAGTCCGAAGTTTGTGTCTACTTGGTTTTTACTGCTCCACTTATCTGCCCGATTTCTAAAGCCCGCTTTACACATTACAATATATCTTACGATGTGTCGGCGGGGTCACGTAGTAAGTGACGCACATCCGACATCGTAAGGTACATTGTAGTGTGTAACAGCTACATGCGATTGCAAATGAACGGTAAAACGTTCATCGCATGCACGTCATTCATTCCTCATGAATTGCACGTCAGATTGTTCATTGTACCTGGGGTAGCACACATCGCAGTGTGTGATCCCACGGGAACGATGACCAGATCTTACCTGCGTCCTGCGGCTCCCGGCCAGCAATGCGGAAGGGTGGAGGTGGGCGGGATGTTTACGTCCCGATCATCTCCGCCCCTCTGATTCTATTGGCCGGCTGCCACGTGATGTGATGCCAACATCACTCCCACTCCAGGAAGTGGACGTTCGCCGTCCACATCGAGGTCGTATGGACGGGTAAGTACGTTTGGTGGGGGTTAATCGTTTGTGCGGCACATTCAACAAAATTGAACGTGCCGCACATACGATAGGGGTGGTTAGGATCGAATACGATATCGTATGCAGAATCGTAACATGTAAAGCAGGCTTTAGTCCTCCCTGTTCCATAAACCATCTGGCATTCTTGCGTTTGTCCATCCTTGACTATGGATTAGAGAATCCACCGCAATCAGGTACTCACATAACAAGAATATGGCGATAGTGAATGTGGACCCACTGCGCCATTGGCTGAGGTTACCTTGGAGGGGCATAATTAAGTGACTACCTGGTCTTCACTAGAGCCTCTAATGGTGAAAATAGGCTGGGTTGCAGTTAGTCACCAGATACCACTCTCAGGGCAGTCCCTGGGACTGCAGCAGCTGAGCGATGGGTCATGGCTGCAGGCATACAAAGTACATGGGGCACAGGCAGAGATGTAGTCAGGCAATATGAGGTTGGGGCAGGCAGAAAAGGTTCAGAATACAATCTGGGGTCAGGAGAGGTCCAACAAAAAACAGTAACGTGACAGACAACACAGAGGCACAAACTGACTGACCAGACTTAAAGGGAACCTGTCAGGTGCAATATGCACCCAGAGCCATGAGCAGTTCTGGGTGCATATTGCTAATCCCTGCCTAACCGTCACTGTATACACTAGCATAGATAAAGGGATTTTTAGAAAAAGTATTTCTAAAGATCTTTTATCTTATGCTAATGAGCACGGGGAATAGTCCCAAGGGCGTTATATCTCCCAACTAGCCACCCTCTTAGCATGTTAGCACGGCCACAGGGGTGTACTAACATGCTATTCAATGCAGCGTCACCAGCGGTGCCACGCATATCTGTCTTCGCTCTTTTGAATGCCGGGCACTTCCCATCATGGACAGTATGAAGCTGGGTGTATGCGTCCCATCTTCAGAGAGGTCTATTGCGCATGACTGGAACTACCGGGCATTTAGAAGTGCGGTATTCTCCGTGATCATTAACATAAGATAAAAGATCTTTAGAAATACTTTTTCTAAAGATCTCTCTATCTATGCTAGTGTATACAGGGACGGTTAGGCAGGGATTAGCAATATGCACCAAGAACTGGTCCTGGTCCTGGGTGCATATTGCACCTGACAGGTTCCCTTTAAGCTCAGGCAGAGTGGAGGGAGGAGCTCATTAACAAAGCTGCTACTGACAGCAAATAGGCCAGAGTAGCACTACTCACTGGAGGCCAGTGATTACACTCCTGCAGAGTCTGACCATGCCTTCTACAAGCTGGGTGAAGACTCTTCAGCAACAGGAGGATCTAGCAGTGCTGAATGTGTTGTCAGGGGCAACTCATGAGGTGATCCGACACTAGGAGGAGCAGAGTAGCGCTTACTAGTTGCACAAGTCCAGGCATGATAAAGAACTAGGTAAACCAATTCATGTACAGATGTGTTTAAACTTTTGACCAGTACTGTATCTGTATGTGTCAAGTCTAGGATTCGTATTGCTGCCCTTGCGGTTCTTACATGGCTTGTGCTGTTGCTTCCTTTTCACATCTGCATCATCAGTTAGACTGAGGAATAGGAGTATACCCTCACTACCAGGACCTCTAAAATTAAAAAAATAGTGGATCAAACTACCTTATGTATACAACTAATTCAAAACAATACAAGAATATTCACAATAAAACATTCAATGATAGCTATACACAACAATATCTACAAACCAATCCTAAATAAATTTCCTTTTGTACACCTTAGGCCCTCTTCACACGTCAGTGATTCTGATACATTTGCAGTATTTATACGTACCAGAATCACGAATATATGCAGACCCATTAAAATCAATGGATCTGCGCAAACATCAGTGATTTCTAACTAACGTGTTTCCGTGCGGCACAAGTCTTTTTTTTTTCTGGCATCACTGATGTCCCACGGACCACAGTGGTGTCTGTGAAACACGTACCAGAAAAATCAAGTACATTTAAAATAAAAACCTTTTTAAAATCACCAGTCTCCAGTGATGCTGTCTTCAGCCGCTGCTGTCTCCTGCTTCCAGCCCGGCTAATTATGTTCATGAATATTCACTGCACAGCCAACCTGGAAGTAGCAGCAGCGGTGAGACAGCGGCAGCTGGACACAGTATCGTCGGAGATATCAGCCTATTTCTAGACCGTTAAATGTGACACACCCCTTCTAAAAGTAATATCTTAAAACCTTTGGTGTACAGGTTTGCCAGATTACAAGACAAACTGCACAATTCTTACTATTCTTGCTTCCTACACTGATACAATAAACATTATTAAAATAAATGTACTAAGTTATAGATTATGAATGAACATTTAATGTGCTGTTACAATGTAATACCTACTTACAATACCACAGAACTGCTTTATATAGATATGATACGCACTGTTCATAATAAATTCATGAAAATTCCTCTTACAAATAAATAATCTAGAGTAATTGCGGTGGGGTGTCTTTATTATTCCAGTGAAAGAAAAGCGGAACTACCATTCTAATAAACTAGTATAATTGCAATTAGTGAACGAACAGATAGAAACTGCTAAATGAGCAATATATGACATTTATAAATTATGTATTCAATGGCATATCTTTCTTATTTCCTTGCAGATTGTAAACTTACAAGCAGGGCTCTCACTCCTCTTGTAACTGTTCAGCTATGTGTTACTTTATATTGACTTTATTGTCCGTATATGTTACATAGTTACATAGTTACTAAGGTTGAAAAAAGACCTAGGTCCATCTAGTTCAACCTTCCTCCACCAGTTCTACATTTAGTCCCTAAGTCATTTTGTAACCAACAATGTTGTGTGTACTGAGGAAATCATCCAGCCCTTTTTTAAAAGCTGTTATAGTATCTGCCATTACTACCTCTTGTGGTAGGGCATTCCACAGTCTGACTGGCCTAACTGTAAAGAACCCTTTCCTATTTAGCTGCCGGAATCGCTTTTCTCCCACTCGCAGTGTATGCCCCCTGGTCCTTAGTATTGTCTTTGGAAGAAATAAGTCATGTGCCAGTCCTTTATATTGACCACACATGTATTTAGACATATAAATGAGATCTCCTCTGAGAGGAGTCTTTTTTCTAAGCTAAACATATCTAACTTTTTCAACCTGTCATCATATGGGAGGCCTCCATTCCTTGTAGTAGTCTAGTTGCCCGCCTTTGAACTGACTCTAACTTCTGTATGTTCTTTTTAAAATATGGAGCCCAAAACTGGATCCCACATTCCAGATGTGGCCTTACAAGTGATTTATAGAGGGTAACAATATGTTGGGATCACGGGATCTAATCTCTCTTTTTATACACCCTAAAATCTTGTTTGCTTTAGCAGCTGCTGCTTGACATTCAGTACTGTTGCTCAGCTTATTGTAATAAGAATACCCAAGTCCTTCTCCTGTTCCCACTGTCCCCACGTAATTGTAAAGTTCAGAGAAATATATTGGCACTGTTTAAATAAAATTATTATTATTATTATTATTATTAATAATACTGATATTATTATTATTATTATTATTATTATTATTATCATTTGCAAATAACTTGTGTGGTGCCCTGGACTAGCCAGGTCGTCACAGGTAACACACAAACACCCCCACCCCTAGGACAGCAACATTAGTCAAACACAAAACCCTTGTTGCCTCCCTCCAGTGTCTGATGTCCACACCAGGTGGGGGCGGGGCCAAGGCGGTTGGCCCCACCCACCGAGGAGTTCACAGGCCTAGAGGCAGGAAAAGTGACAGTAGTTGAGTGGGAGGTCAAAGAGTGAGGAGCAAACACTTGGGTGTCTGGGCTCGTGGCCCAGGCACTGACAGCAAGGTTGGCAGACGGTGGTGGCCGTCTGCAGGAGTGGTGGAGCAACGCGGAACCGTAGGACCGGGGTCGGGCGTTGGCCCGCCGGTACCGACCAGGGAGTGAAGTGAAGCCAGCACACACAGGCAGGGCCATTGGACCCCGACCATGCTTGGAGCCGCCGACAACAGTCAATTCCGAATGCGACTGGAACCCCAGGGGTTTCCTAACAGCAAAAGTCCCTATTGAAGGCAACCGTCCACACCGTGAGGGTATACAGCCACCGCCAACGGCTAGAGACCCAAGGGCCAGCGCCTGCGGGCACAATGGGCTCCTCCGGCACCCATACACTGGGGAGCGGACTACCGCTGGGAAGCCACAGTAGTCAACACAGAACACTAAGGTGCAGGGAGAGACAGCCACCATCACCTGTCCAGGGAGAGATACAGAAGCCGGCTGCGGGACCCGTCCATCCAGCTGTTTGGTTTACCGGAGACTTTGTCCCTCATTTGCTGAGTGAGTACACCTGTGCCATCCGGCACTGCGCCGCGCTGTCCCTGCAACCCTGCACCTCACCGGCCCTGCAGGCCCATCACATCACCGGGCCCCAGGACCACCAACCCCTACCCACGGAGGGGGAAAACAACATCCCAGCTGCTCCCCACCATCGCTCCCGGGATTCCCGTCACCAGCAGCGGTGGTGCCCATCTTCACCACAACCCGTGGGTGGCGTGACGAACTAAATCCTCCAAACCAAATCACCTCCCCTTTCACTCACGGGCCAGGAGCGCCGCTTGAGTCCCCGGATCCGGCCCACTGCTCGAGCCACCGAGCAGCAGCAGCGCCGAACCCGAGCGTTAGCGAGCGCAGCGGCGTCCCCTCCTCCGCCCGCAACACTTGCAGGGTTCATGAACATTATCATATTGTGGCTTAAGTTGCAACCTGTGAGGTGCACAAGGCAATACATCACTTACAGATGATAATATGAATGACTACACTCATGCCTCTTTAATTTCAGAAGAAATCATAAAGTTTTTTTTATTATATTCTGCATGCAAAAAAAAAATTCTGTCATACTACACTGGATTTCATATTACGGAGATATTGCCATCTTACTTTGTATGCAGGTATAACACCTTGTCATAGAGTACCTAAAGCTACATACCATGTTTCCCTGAAAATAACCCCTACCCCAAAAATAAATCCAACAGGAATTTTTGGTATTTTCAGAGTAAACCTCTGGGCTGAGAGGCATTTCTGGCAAATGGAGTGCCGTTTTTTTAAAAGGATGGCCGGTGTGAACGCGGGCATCTCAGGTGCACTCCTGGGAACCCTGTGAAGCCTGGGAGGGGAAGGAGGCAGTAGAGCACATGGGAGGTCGCACGGCAGCAGGGGAGAATGGAACCCAGCTGGGGCGATCAGCGTCCCTGCAGGAACGCTGACGCTACAGAAGCCATTTCTTTCAAAAATAAAATCTATTCCTAAAAAGAGATGAGCAAGCTTGAACTGCAAAGTTTGGGGTTCGTAAAGAACATGGACTTTTTAAAAAAATCATTGTTCAAGTTCAGAGTTCAGGTGCTGTATGTATATTAATCACTTGGTCGAGCATTAGGGTGCTCGAGTATGCGCAGTACTTGGCCCAATACAAGCAGCTTGCTTGTCTCTGAATGCTCTTGATGGAGGTAGAAACAACATTTTTGGTTGCAGTGTTTCCAAAAGAAACACCCTCCCTTCCCTGAAAATGCTCTGTTTATGGCTGTCTGTCTGTATGTGGGTGGACAAATGATGAGTCAAAAGTGGATTAAAATCAGATCTAGCACAGTAGATGAAATTTGGTCTCTTTTGAGTGCAAGACAAACTAAATGTGGATCTAACCTAAGGTTAAGCTGAAGTGCTACCATTCTGAATCCCAAAAAAATACAGCAAGATTAGTTGTCCACATTTTCTGAAGCATTTTTAGGCTTACAAAAAACACTCTGAATTTCATATATTGTATACAAATGATTTTTTTGGGGTTCAGATATAATTTTCTTTATAAATATTCATGATGATCATTGACTAAAAAGCAGGGGCAATGAGGGCCAGGTTGGACCTTCGGCCATTTGGCAGTCGTCTAATGCAGCATTAATTAAAGTTTAAATGATGTGCCGCAAAAAGGAAAAAATGTAAACAATAAATGCAATGAGTTAGTACATCTCAAGTCTTTGTGACTATGGTGTATCGCAAAGCGCTCTTGACTTTTATTGCCCGTTAGAAGAGATGACCTGTGTTCGAATCGAACTGTTCGCCAATCTCAAATTCGACCTGTTTTAGGTGATGTTCGAGTCGTTCGACGAACGCGAGCAATTAGCTTCAAGTTCGACAGTTCGAGGTTATGTTCGATAACGGTTCGATCACCAAAAGCGTAACTGGCTTTTCACAGTACTACTGTCATTCAATGTTAATACAGTGGAATTTTGGTTACTGAGAATAATCTGTTCTGGGAGTGTGCTTGTTAACCAAGTTACTCATTTAGCAAAGCAAGATTTCCCATAGGAAATCATTGCAATGCAGACAATTCCTTCCACAACTTGTTAAATGTCCCATCCTGGTCCCCTATTGTGCCATTCCACACATGCACAAACACACACAAACTCACACAAACACACACAAACATACACAAACATACACGCACACACACATATTATGCTCACCTTACCTTCCGTTCCATCGCTAGCCTCCTGGGACTTGCAGTTCGCCGGTACAAGATGTGTATCAGGTAACCATTGCGACCGATGCCGAAACTTCCACTGACAGAGCGCTGACGTGAAAGGCAGGAGCCGCTTGCCTCTGATTGGCCAGCGCGCTGCCATTGAGTAGTGTCTGACAAAAGAAGTTCCTCACTCGTCGCGATGGTTACCCGATACACGTAGTTTGCCGCTACAGGATGTGTATCGGTTAACCATTGCGACGAGGGAGTAATTTCCTCTGTCAGACGCTACTCAAAGGCAGCGTGCTGGCCAATCAAAGGCAAGTGGCTCCTGCCTTTGATGTCAGCGGTGAACTGCAAGTCCCAGGAGGCCGGCGATGGGAAGGAAGGTAAAGTGAGCATATTATGTGTGTGTGCGTTCGTGTTTGTGCATGTTTGTATGTGATTGTGTTTGCCTGCCATTGTTTCAATGGTGTTCGAAGGTGTTCGAAAGTGTTAGACGAACATTCGACGAACACACCCCAAGTACGACGAATCAAACTCGAACAGTAGGGTGGTGGCTCATCTCTACCCGTTAGCACATCCCTTATGCTTCCAACCGGCTTCAGTACTGCTTCCAAACATGCAAAAGACATGCAATCTACAAAATACAGGGAAATACAACTTTTGTACATTGTTATTACTGGTTTATATCAGCTTGTACCACGGGAATCATTTATGACACAAGACTTGGCTTTACACCAAATCAAAAGCAAAACAAACAACTTAATGTGAGTCTGCTCATTGTACACGATGAAGTCACTTTCTCCTGCTGCTCATGTAGACATTTTCTTTTATTTGATATTAAATGTAATATTTTATCACTATGAGTGTCACATGATCTTTAAAGGCTCTCATTCTGTAAAGAATTTAGTTGCTCATTTATATGTATAATATATATATACTTGTTTGATTATTTTTAAAGATTTAAATGGACTCTGTCATGATCTATTGTTTGCATACTTTTTATTGCCTATTTTAAGAAAATATGTTTTTCTAATTAATTACGCCTGTCTAAAATAAGTTAGCACTGGTTATTGATCCCTCCAATAGGCTAACACTTTGTGTTCTATAGTTTTCACTTTTCAACTTGTGCTGGACACAGTACATTTGGTTAGGGTCTGCAGCCAACTATTATCATCAAACGCATGACTAGAGTATTGTAAAGTGTCCAAGCACAAAAACCCCACAAAGCTGAGTAACGTTGGAAATATATGGCCACAGCAGCCTTTATTAATTACAATTAAGAACATACTCAATATAATACCAATAACCTTATCTCTTGAAGAGGTCCTGGATGGCTTAAACCACCAAACAGCACTAGAATACCATCCCCAGTCACACCGCTTCGACTCGGGGTTGACAAATGTGTCCCGTCTCCAAATTTCAACCTGATCCCCGGGAACTGTCCCAGCAGGAACTTAACCATAACCAACTACAGTATGAAGGGTCAGCATACCTCCGATGTTATACGATTCAATGGGTTTTTGTCCAGCACCGTCCAATATATTTCTTTAATCGATTAAAGAAATATATTGGATGGTGCTGGACAAAAAAACATTGAATTGTATAGAATCTTAATCCAGGAGCCGGCCTGCCTTCTGCCCGTGCACTGACCACTGAACATAGACTTGTAATGGGTGAGCTGAATCCTTATTTTTTCTTGTTTTTTTCTTGTTTATCTATACTTCTGATGTGACCCCTTACTCCATTAACCAAGGCTGTGCCTGACCTCCTCACCTCAGCTGCCATGACATTGAATACAACATATCATAACCCACAAGCCTATCACCATGTCACCATATTAAGTATATCCTTTTGTTTTTTTTTAATTTTTAACAACATTAATAATAAGGGCGTGTGGACAGGTCACTCACCGGTACTGGATCCACGAGACAAGAGGTCCCAACAACTCCTCCTCGTCTTATAACAAGTACTCTTCCTTCCTTTCCACACCCCTTCCTACAAACTTCCAACCAATCCTATAACAGTCCCCCAATCCATGTGACCCACTGAAATCCTATGATGACTCCCCCTCCATTTCCTGTAGTTAATGTGCCAGGCTTCCATTAACCCTTTCCTGCTTAAACTCCCAATTAACCCTATCTGTGTCTTCTCCTTACAAGCTCTTGTCATGTCTGGTCTTCCACCATGGTTGCAACCTGTTCCAGCCCTTCTCTGGATGAAGATCTGCTGCAAACCATAATTCCCCTTCTTCCCCTCAAAGCAAAATGATTGTCTGAACATGTCATGGACTAAGCCTACAACTCTTCCCTCTTGTCTTTTTTGTCTTATGTTCAGATATGTGGCTGCTCATAGTACATATAGTTGTGTCTACTATGCAAGTAAATCCAAGCTTAGGTGTACAAATAGCATGCTTACAAAACTTCCCCATGGAAGGCAACAAGAAATACACTAATGTCCTCCAGGTGCTGACCTTCTTCTGCCTTTTGGAATTTTGTAAAACTTCAGCAATTACCAATTTATGGCAATCTAATACATTGCTTTGTTTAAACGTACCCTTGGGGCTTATGTACATAGGAACCTGTACAGCAGTGCAGTGAGGCTATACTATACATTACTACACAATAGCCTCTGTATGTTGCTATACCGGCTCCATTAGGTCCTATATGCATACAAATATCCTATATTCAGATATAATTATTCTATGAGACAAAAAAAATAAAGGGTTTGTCAGTTGAAGATAAATTATTACCTATTCACAGGATAGGTAAAAAATAACTGATTGTGATGGTCTGACCACTGGGACCTGCATTGATCAGCAGAATGGGGAATCTTGTATCTCCAATGGGACATTTTTATCCCTATTACAAAATGTGAGTGCGATCCGTTCATTCTTTATGGAGTTGCAGGAAAAAAAGGCCAACACCGCACTAGGAAGTCTCATATGAAATGAATGGAGCAGCGGTCCAGCATATGCTGATCCTTCCTAATTGATAAAGGTGCCCTATTTTGCAGATTAGTGCAGGTCTCTGGGGTCAGGTCTACACAGATCAGTTTATCATCTATCCTTTGGATACATGATAACTTGTTTTCACTGGTTGACTCCTTTAATAAAACATTGCACAATTAATATTTCTTTGGCTCATATAGAAGTACAATAAGGGCCTATATGCGTGCATTATCAACTTGTTATGGCTCCATAAAAGTCATAGTTCCCCCTGTACTTGTTTAATACTATGTTATCGGTGGAAGAGTTTACAGTATGGATCCCCACAAAGGGATAATTGGGTGAACGTACTGTCCATGTCTACATCACAAACCCTTTTATTACATGAGGTTTTGCTTTGCAACAAGTCTCATCCAGTGTACAAACATAATATCTTAACATCAGTCATGCCGAAATGGTTGCGTGGTACAGGTCCATGTAGAATTCATGGATTATGATGTAAAAATAAGTGTAAGTGAGGTTTTCAAGGGCTTATGGTATTATATCCTGTAAGCAGAGGTAACCTGTAATACTCTCATGAATGAAATGAATGAAGGCTTTGTTATCAATGACTTGCATGTAGATCATTATCTAGGTCAGCAATAAATTACACGTAGGGCTTTACAGATATTGTGCCACATTGAAACCTTATGTTACCCAGATTTCATCATGAAAAAAAGTCTAAAGTTTCCGAGGCAGATGGCCTGAAAATGAAGATAATGAAACGAGTCTAAATCAAATAAAACACAACGTATTCAGTCTCGGAGGCATCTATCCCATGCAGCCGGACTGATTAGCAGAGAAGTTACGATCCTCCACATCTGCTCCTCAATATCATTTAGTGGAGATCCATTAGCTTAACCCCTCTCCTGCTAGAATATGTGTCATTCACATTGAAATCTAGAACTATGAGGGAAGAGGATAACTCTCCACTGAATATTTCATGAATATATTCAGTATAAATAGATTT
The DNA here is from genome assembly GCF_048569485.1 of Anomaloglossus baeobatrachus. NCBI lineage: Eukaryota > Metazoa > Chordata > Amphibia > Anura > Aromobatidae > Anomaloglossus > Anomaloglossus baeobatrachus. The sequence continues at coordinate 215,675,876 of NC_134354.1, forward strand.
TCATACAGAACTAAAAATTTGGATAGCCCTAAATGTCTTGTATATTCTATATCAATAGCATGAACTACCATCTAGTCTACCGTTGGGATAAGGGACAGCGCAGGGTCCCTAGACGTAGGGTCAGCCTAGGAGCCCTGTACCAACCAATTCCCTGTATTTCCCATTACACTTTGGAGGTAGAAATGGGCCCATTATCTCTTGGGCCCCTGTGCGACGACACAGGTGGCTCCCATGAAATGTCGGCCCTTGCATTGTGCCATATTTACAAAACTTTGTTCTGACCCATATATCAGTCAACCTTCCATGCACCTCCTTAGCAATGCTGCCACATTAGCCAGTGTCCTCAACACTAAATTTACAATGACTGTTGATAGGTTCCTCAAACTCGTTATTAAAGGGTTTCTTCAAGATCGAACAAAATTTGGAGAAAGGCAGGTAAAGGTGTAAAATAGCAAAATATGCATTAATAACCATTGAGTTTTCCGCTCTTCTTCTCCAGTCTTTAAAGGGAACCTGTCAGCAGAAATTTCGGCTAAAACCTAACAGATTCCCCCTTTGCAGCTCCTGGGCTGCATTCTAGAAAGGTCCCTGTTAGTATTGTGGCCCATTTCTGACCAAAAAAAAGAGTTTATATAGAGGTACCTTTTTGGCTTCTGATTCTCTAAATGGGACACGGGGGCGGGCTGCCTGATGGCCGTTATTCTGCACCCTGGTCCTGTATGCCGCCCCCATCGCTGATTTCCATACTTCTGGACACCACCCACTGCTCCAGCCATCCCCGCGCATGCCCAGTGCTCATCTCTCGTGGATGAGCACTGTGCCCAGTGTCACCGCTGGTGACGTGCACGCAGGGTTTAGATTATGGGCGGTGCTGTGATGTTTATTAACAAGCAACCGCCCATAATCGCGGGACCGATGTTCACTACACAGAACACAATGTGTGAATGTTTGTTTTGGTTTTTTTTTACTGTATTCGCCGGTAATCTTCTCTCCGCGTCTCCTCCTGATCGGTGTTGTTACTGCTCCGCGCTCTTCCCATCTATTTCCTGCCTCAGGGCAAGATGGGAAGGAGGTGATGTGAGGTCAGCAGCAGCGCGCTTGCGCAGAAAGAAGCAGGCTGAGGGGGAAAGCGCGGTCCCGCGATTATGGGCGGTTGCTTGTTAATAAACATCACAGCACCGCCCATAATCTAAACCCTGCGTGCACGTCACCAGCGGTGACACTGGGCACAGTGCTCATCCACGAGAGATGAGCACTGGGCATGCGCGGGGATGGCTGGAGCAGTGGGCAGCGTCCAGAAGTATGGAAATCAGCTATGGGGGCGGCATACAGGACCAGGGGGCAGAATAACGGCCATCAGGCAGCCCGCCCCCGTGTCCCATTTAGAGAATCCGAAGCCAAAAAGGTACCTCTATATAAACTCTTTTTTTTGGTCAGAAAGGGGCCACAATACTAACAGGGACCTTTCTAGAATGCAGCCCAGGAGCTGCAGAGGGGGAATCTGTTAGGTTTTAGCCGAAATTTCTGCTGACAGGTTCCCTTTAAGTGGCTGCAACAGTGATGTCACCATAGACAATACATTACCTCTGCAGCCAATCATTTGTACCGGCTGATGCCAGTAATTGGGGTCAGACCTGTACTGCTGAGGCAGACAAGAGAGAAACCTCTAAAAATGTGATACTTTATTAGAAAAATCTTAATATTAAAAACAAATTGAGAAAAGAAAATAGTGGTGTAGCGTGAAGTGTACACACTACGGTACCTAACATGGTAAGGGTAGTAAGGGCAAATGTGCAGTGATGGCTTCAAAATCAGGGATATTGTGGTCCAAATATTGGTCCCAGGGATAAAATGGCTCACTCTCCATTGTATTTTTCCTAGCAATGAAGGTTATGCGGGTGTCACACGAGACAATCTATCGTGCGATGCATCGTCGGGGTCACGGTTTTCGTGACGCACATCCGGCATTGCTTGCGACGTCATCTCGTGTGACACCTCTGAGCGACGCTGACTCGTTCACAAATCGTGAGTCATGTACTCGTCGTTTAATTTAAAAAAATCATTTAATTTTAATGGCGCCAGTTGTTCATCGTACCCGGGGCAGCACACATCGCTCCGTGTGACACCTCGGGAACGATGAACACAGCTTACCTGCGTCCCGCGGCACCCGCCGGCTATGCGGAAGGAAGGAGGTGGGCGGGATGTTTACGTCCCGCTCATCTCCGCCCCTCCGCTTCTATTGGCCGGCCGCTGTGTGACGTCGCTGTGACGCCGAACGTCCCTCCCCCTTCAGGAAGTGGATGTTCGCCACTCACAGCGAGGTCATTCCATTCATCAGGTAAGTACGTGTGACGGCGGTTTAACGACTTCGGGCGACACAGGTAGCGATTTGCCTGTGATGCACAAACGACGGGGGCGGGTACGATCGCTCGTGCGATTGCACGATAGATCGTACTGTGTGACACCCGCATTAGACACCCTAATGTTTCTGGTGCCAACGTTCCACGGTGCCTATCCCTTAGATGCCCCTACCTACCACACAATAAGATACCCCGCACCAGGAGCACCTTAAACAAATTTATTAAGATAAGTCACAGAGTAGCTGATCAGTCCTATAATATTCTTGTTTTGACTGTTTTTAATATTAAGATTTTTCTAATAAAGTATCAAATTTTAGAGGTTGCTCTCTAGTCTATTATGCTAATACCTCTGAAGCCAGTGATTGTCTGCAGTGGTAATGTGCTGTGAATTGCAGGGAGAAACCAAAAGGGTTTTTGGAGTGGCAGGGACCTCAGTGTGATTGTTTTACTCCATTGCCTGCCTTTGCCTAAATTTTGTCTGAACTTGGAAAATCCCTTGAAGCCATCCATATCCCAAAAAGGAGGTATATTTACAGCTCTATGTCCCACATAAAGAAGTGTCAAAGTGTAGTGGAACTTCATCACGAAAAAAACAATTTATGCATTTCCTAAAGCATCTATATGCTCTAATACTGTCATGAACGACAAATTCACATGTTCCACTGCCACAAGTGTTAGGACTTAGCTTGGACTATACGTTTTCTCTCCGAAAAAAAAATGTTTTAATAACTGAACTTAACTAATATAATAGCAAAAAAAAATCACCTAAAAAGGAATGTATCATCAGAAACAACCTATTTTTTAAATGAGCTTTTTATGTTAAAATTAGAGATGAGCGATGCAAATCAAATTCATGCCGAATTTTAGGAAATTATCTGAAATCAGTGAATGAGAATATTTCAAATTTAATTTATCCGAATCGCCAAAGACACCACCTACCATGTTACATCATGCAGAAAATCGAATCAGCCAGAGAAGACTCACATAACGAGGCAGAATAATCCCTTGTTGTTTGTCAGATCACCTACTATAGCACAGCCATTACATGCTGTAGTACAGTACATGATATTATAATACCACCTGTCATAGCCTGTATTAAAGCCAAGGCAGGGAATGCAGCACAACAACCAGTTTGTGTCTGCCTCTTAACATTGACAATAGCACACGCTCATTAGATGCTTCAGTGCAAAAATTAGGGTCTGAGTCAGTCTATTGCTGCTATTGTACGTGTACATTTCTTGAAACAAAAGCAACTATGAGTGTAGAATAGTCATAGTAGTCACTGTAAAGATTGCAAGATTTAATGCAAATCTTAATATGGAAAAAAATAACATTGTTAAAAATAAACAAATAAATAAACACAGAAACCCTGTTTAAACAATAGGCCATTTTTTGATGATATTATCCCTTTAACAGTGGATTTTAGATTTTACAATTATAGACAACCCTATCAGTTTGCTCATGATATCTGGAGTAATCCTATATCTGTGTATACATTAAATGGAACTAATCTCAGGACTACAGAACAGAAGGACTTGGGTATTCTCATTACAAATAAGATGCTAAAGGAAACAAGATTCTAGGGTGTATAAAGAGAGAGATTAGACCTCGTGATCCCAACGTATTGTTACCCCTCTATAAATCACTTGTAAGGCCACATCTGGAATATGGGATCCAGTTTTGGGATCCAAATTTTAAAAAGGACATTCAGAAGTTAGAGTCAGATCAAAGGCGACTAACTAGACTACTACAAGGAGTGGAAGGCCTCCCATATGATGACAGATTGAAACAGTTAGATATGTTTAGCTTAGAAAAAAGACGTCTCAGAGGAGATCTCATTTATATGTATAAATACATGTGTGGTCAATATAAAGGACTGGCACATGACTTATTTCTTCCGAAAACAATACTAAGGACCAGGGGTCATTCACTGCGAGTGGAAGAAAAGCGATTCCGACAGCTAAATAGGAAAGGGTTCTTTACAGTTAGAGCAGTCAGACTGTGGAATGCCCTACCACAAGAGGTAGTAATGGCAGATACTATAACAGCTTCTAAAAAAGGGCTGGATGATTTCCTCAGTACACAACATTGTTGGTTATAAATGACAATGATAAAATAAATAATTGGTGGAGGAAGGTTGAACTAGATGGACCGAAGGCTTATTTCAACCTAAGTAACTATGTAATTATGTAACTAATATGTTAACATTACTGATAGACTGCAGAGATATAAAACAAGCCATACATTAAGCAAACATTACAGAAGAGAATATAATTGTCTATGATAATTTATATAGTAAATAATCAATCTAGGCTTGAAAACACTTGTAAAGAACATACGTATAAAAATTATCATTTTCAGGCAATAATTCTAAGCTGGGTAACAAGAAGACAAAATTGTTAAAAAAAATCATCAAACTACATTGAAATAAATGAAGTAGTCATTTGTGCAACAGCTTATTCTGTTTTGTGCAGAATAATTATGGCAGTTTGTCATGGCAACAAAAAGAGAAGTCACTGTTTGTATTGCACTAAGATCTTGTGTTTTGATTAGTATATATCTATTGCGATCATGGAAATTGGCCATGGCTCAGCGTTGATGAAAATGAGGCATGCAATAGTTATACGAAGCAAGTAAAAAAATAATCATATTTAGCCATTTTCTTTGATAACTAACATTTACTTAGTGTAGTGTATTGTTTTTATTTTATTTTTCCATATAAAGAGAGGGACTAAAAGACTCAGGATCTTGTTAAAGAACAGAAGTTATAAACTAGGTCTGTAATGCTCAGGATTACAAAAGCCCTTCTGTTGCCTGCTGGGGAAAGTAAAAAGGACAAGTGGACTGGGTCCCATTTCACATTAAAATGAGACTATATGGCAGATATGTTTATCTTTTCACAAAGGTGGTGATCTGTTGGTATAAAGGTAAAAGTGGTCTTTCAGCGTTAACCGGGAAAGCTATATACAGTATATCAAGGCCATGGCAGTTTAAATAATTGAAATATACCAAATTGGCAGAATCACTCTTTCCTCCATAAGAGAATGTAGAAAGATGCATACAGTATATTTACACTTTCTATTAAAGCATGGGATCAAGAGGGTTAAGATTTTACATTTGTCACAAGTTGCCTTTTTTGCTGTTAAATGCTTTGAAGACTTGTAAATGTAAAATAAGGGCTCATTTACATGTCAGTTTTTGTGTACAAGTGCTATCTGTGTTTCTCATGCATAACAATCATACCTATGACCAGTGTCGGGCTGGCCACCGGAAAAAACGCCAGTAATACCAAGCCTGGCTGTGGTTACCTGCATTGAACTCCGGAGCGCTCACTTGAGCTCCAGAGTTCGGCCCGGCCTGTCCGCAGCTGTCATGAACTGAACCACAATCGCTGGGGAATCAGTCGGCGCTTGCAGTTCAATCCTACAAACCCTGAGTTCAGTCCAGGCTGCACTCAGGTGAGAACTCCGGAGTTTAACCACTGCCAGGCCTGGTATTACTAGTGCTTTCTCCGTCTTCAATCCATCTTCCTTGAAAATAACTATGTCTGAATGAACATTGTCTGATCACCAATTCCTATGCAGCTCATATTGTATGAGAATTCTTACCCCCTTCCCACCCCACACCTCCTATGTGACCTATAATTTGTCTTTTCCTTTCTATGCCTGAAATCTCAATTGTAGAAATCACTATCTACTCACAAGTCTGTTTACTGCTTTTCCCAAAATGCTATGCTTAACCACTATATATGCCATGTATGTAATTCCAACAGATCAGCAGAGACAACAGCCTAAAATCTTTTTTAACCTACTATATACCCTACGCACCCTTTAAAATATTGCAGAAAATGAAGCATTTCTCCCAGAAAATTGCTGTAGTTGCACGTTTTGTTTTGTAACATGTTTGTATTCTTTGTGTATTTTGGAACACCACAAAAAAAGGAGAAAAAAAAGGCAAATTGGACATAATCTCATGTAAAATCCCCAAAATGGGCCCAACAAATATGTTGGCACTATTCAAAAATTGTGGGTAAACAACTTTGTTTCAAGAATGTTGTGCGTGTTCAAACTCATGTCTAGTGAGTAACAGATGTGGGCAATATGAAAATCACACCTGGAACCTGATAAAAAGGGGTGAAGGTAACTCAATCTTTGCATTGTATGTCTGTGCCACACTATACACGGAGAATAGAAAGAAGAGAACTGCGCTGTATCAAACACACTGGTTGTATTGACTGTGTTCAAGGCATCATGATATCTGAAGATTACCAAAGGACGTTGGGTCGCAATGTAGTGCCCAGCGCCAGAAAAGTTGTTTTGCGTCCTAGTTCATGGGTCTTCAGGCAGGACAATGTGCCCAAACATGGATGGTAACAAAGCATTGGAGAGCTCTGACGTGGCCAGCAATGAGTGGGATCTAAATCCCAATGAACATCTGTGGCGAAATCTTAAAATTGTGGTTGAGAGATCTAGAGCAGTTTGCAAAAGAAGAGTGGCCCAAAATTCCACTTTGAGCGGTGTAAGAAGCTTGTGGCTGGGGATAGGAAGCGATTGATTGCAGTTATTTATTCCAAAGGGCGTGCAATCAAATATTAAGTGGCGGAAGTAGACTGGAAGTAGTCACATGACTGGAAGTAGACCGTGCCAATGCAGCAGCCTCCAGGTCACTGGCAGTGTCCAAGTTCAGTCCCACTGCTGGGAGTGGTAGAGATGATTGGTCAGTAGTAGTATCAGGGATATCCAGATTGATTCTATGACACAATCCTACTGATATTTTATTTAGATACATTCCATATAGAAGATAGCGCTTACATCAGACATTGCTTCTATAGGTGCAACTTCACCAGGGGGATATCTACAATAGGTGCAGGGGTTGCTATAACTCCCAGATCCTGGAGCCTAAGTAGCCCCGAAAGTTATTTTGGCCTATATGAAAAGATGAATGCTATTAAAGGGAACCTGTCAGGTCCCTAATGCCCTCCAACCCATCAGCATTAACATATGTATGATAAAATTCAGTGTCTAGTCAGCCCTGTATAATGTTATTTACTAAAATCAATGTTTTTAAAAAAGCATTTATAAAGTGCTGCTGCTATGCTAATTAGGGCCTTGATTAATGAAAGGGTCATTATATCCCCAGACTAGTCAGCCCTCTTCCCATGTTATCACGACCCTGTGCATGTGATAACATAATTTCTATGAGCAGATGTCATTGCAGCTCCTGGAAATTTTGAGCATGCGAGCGGGTCATTATGGCAGCATCAGTGCGCCTCAAAATAGGCTTCAGAGAGGCGCACTACACATGATCAGAAGTGCCAAAGCTGTTTTTCTGATAATGCATAGTGTGCCTCTCTGAAGCCTGCACGTGTACACCCTGCCTTTGAGGCACACTAACACTGCCAAGAAGAGCCACGCACATGATTTCCAGGAGCTGCAATGACAGTGGCTAGTGGAAATCATGGCAAGAAGGCCAACTCATCTGGACAAACAACGCCCCTTCTACTAGTCAAGACACTAATTATCATAGAAACAGCACACTTTATAAATTATTTTTTTAAAGGGAACCTGTCAGGTCCAATATGCACCCAGAACCACGAGCAGTTCTGGGTCCATATTGTTAATCCCTGCCTAACCTTCCCTGTATACACTAGCATAGATAAAGAGATCTTTAGAAAAAGTATTTCTAAAGATTTTTTACCATATGCTAATGAGTGAGGGGACTAGTTTCCCTGGGTAGTCGGCTCATTAGCATATTAGTATGTCCCCGTGGGCGAAGTAATATGCTAATGAATATGCAGCGTCAAAGGATAATCTCACTCACCTCTCCGCCGCCATCATACCCAACGCTGGATTTTGGCTCAGTGTGCATGACCCCGGAGTTTCTCTTTATCTATGCTAGTGTGTACAGGGACGGTTAGGCAGGGATTAGCAATATGCACCCAGAACTGCTCATGGTTCTGGGTGCATATTGCACCTGAAAGGTTCCCTTTAATCATTGAGTTTAGCATTATACAGGATAGGTTAGGCAGGGAATTTTTGCATACACATGTGGATCCTACTGGGTTGGAGGGAATAGGGGACGTAACAGGTTCCATTTAAAGAATTGCAATAATTTGGGGCCCTGTGGGAGCTTTTGCATTGGGGTCCATGTGCGTCAAGGTATGCCACTGAACTTCATATACCTGTTTTAAGGTAATTTGATATCATACATGAAAAAAATAACCTTCTTCATAAGAATTTTTTCTCTTAATAGTGATTTAATAAGCATTACATTTTAAGATGTCTAATCTCTATTTTAATTTTCTTTGAAATGCTAGAATCTCCCAAGGCAGTGTATCTTGTATGAAACTGATTGAAAAGCAAAATAAGTTTGGGTCGCTGTAGACTTCTGATTTAATTATAAATTGGGATTCTGATCTGGCAATAAATCCTAAGTCTTATGAAAAGGCTTGTTTAAAATGCTACTTATGACTTTTAGGATTGCTACTTCCAATAGGTGGCGCTAGAGTTTGTCTCCTTCCTCTCTGGAGGGACAATTTGAATAATTCCCAGAGGGGCATTGCAGCTATAAGTCCCCTTACTGACAGCCAGATTGGTTTGTCGGGTCTCCATAAGGGGAATAGTCTTCCCCGTGGTCCCCACATAGCTTCTCATAAGCTGGATCAGATACCCACACTTTGCACTGATGAGGGGCAATCACCCCGAAACACAGTGTCTGCAAATTGGGATTCTGATCTGGCAATAAATCCTAAGTCTTATGGAAAGGCTTGTTTAAAAAGCCACTTATGACTTTTAGGATTGCTACTTCTAATAAGTGGTGCTAGAGTTTGTCTCCTTCCTCTCTGGAGGGACAATTTGATTTAATTATAGGGGTTAGCTACATGGATCACAGATGACACTAAACACTGAGATAAACTGCACTGTATTTTCTAGTGGAAATAATTGGCACTGGTGGATTTCCAGCAGAAGATACTTATATTCTGGGTAACTAGCAGATTAATCTAGGAAATGGCAGCATTAACCTTACACTTTAGACACAGATGCTTTTTTTTCTTTTACTGCAGTGGGGATTATTGATCTGCACTATGTCAATAATTATACAGATCCTTAATCTGTGATGGTCACTTATTCTAGTCATTACTATCACACAACCTAGGAATAGAGGAAAACTTAAGAAAGTGTGCTTACTCTCAGTCATCACCTAAGTTAAACTGAAGCAATGTGTATTTGGTAAGAATGAGATTCCCAGACAAATATAAAACAAGATGTACATATGACTTGCATACCTGACTAGTGATGAGTGGACCCGTGGATTTTTAGGTTCGCCAGGTTCGGCCGGAGAATCAATAAAATTTTGGCTCGGGACCCGAACTTAACCCTGAACGCCGAACCCCGTATAAGTCATTGTAGACCCAAACCTGTGTGCTGTAAAATGGTTCTAGTAAGGGCTAGTGGGCTACAAAAGGAAGCAAAAGAGAGGCAATTGCCCTGCAAACAAATGTAGATAGGGAATAAATTTAATTAAAAAAAGACATGGGCTCCCACCTATTTTTAACAACCAGTGTTGGTAAAGCAGAAAACTGCGGGCTGCAACCCTCAGGTGTCAGCTTTACTTTAGCTGGATATCAAAAATACAGAAGATCCCATGCCGTTATTTTTAATTATTTAAATACATAATTTCAAAAACGGCATGGCCTCTTCCCTATTTTTGATAACCAGCCAAGGTAAATCAAACATCTGGGAGCTAGTATTATCAGGGTGGGAGAGCCCATGGTTATTTGGCCCCTCCCAGCCTGAAAATAACAGCCTGCAACCTCCCCAGAAGTGGCACATCTATTTCTAGCCAGTCAGGGTAATACTTTTGGGGTTGATATCAGATGTAAATTGACAGCTGGCATGAAGCTCAGGAGTTACTAATGGATAAGCATCTATCAGAGACCCCCATTACTAACCCAGCAAGTGTAGACTTATAAAACCCTGCAGACCCAAGAAAAAAGCTTATTTGAATAAACATTTCCCACACACCCTCGTTTACCAATTTATTAATAAAACATTTCTTGATGTTCTGACGTAATGCAACTGATGAATAAAGACTCCCCCACACTTCCGCATTCAGAAATGTATTACTTCAAAATAAATCCTTGAAGTTCTGACATAATGCAAAGTGTAATATCCCACAACGTCCATCAATTCCTATGAGGCTGCATTCTGAGTATGTTCTCAGAACAAGGCTGCACAGGTCGCTGCTGGTGAGCGGTAGCCTAGAGCCTAGAATTTCTCATGAGCGGTGACGTCATAAACTCAGTGGGCATTACACTGGAGATGAATATTGGTGTAAAATATGCAGCAAAAATGCCATATGTTCATATAACCATAAAACTCCAGCTTTAGGTTTGCTAGCATTAATATGGTTTATGAGTGTGTGTGGAGATACTAAACTATATCACAAAAGTTAGTACACCACTCACATTTTTGTAAATATTTTATTTTATCTTTTAATGGGACAACATCTAAGATATGACACTTTAATACAATGTAAAGTATTCAGTGTGCAGCTTGTATAAGGCTATGTGCCCACAGGGCATTTTTTCTAGCATTGTTCCTTGCTATTTTTTTTATAAAAAAAAAGGAAGGGAAAATCATCCCAGCAATGTCTATGAGAATCGTAACTTGCTGTGCCCAAGTTGCTTCTTTTTCCCTTGCTTTTTTGTTGCTGATAAAAGAAGCAATATGCCAATTGTTTTAGCATTTTTTCCTGCTATTTTCCCCAATTGACTTCAATGGAGTCACTGAAAAACGCAATATCAAATAATGCACACATTGGTTTTTTGGGCTTTTTTATGTCATTGGGATTCCCTGCAATAGAGATGAGCAATCCTAATTGGCAAACATCGGAGAATGTTAAAATCGTACAATCTTTGGCCGGATTGGGATCGGGCATCCAATCATTTACTGCAAAAGATCTTGCCAAGGATCGTTAAATGATCGGATGGCAAAATCCATGCTCTCCCTGCCCATCACAGCCATGTCAAGTATTGGCATGGCTGTGATTAGCCACTGTAAAAAAAAACAAAAAAAAAACAAGGAAAGCAAAATGGTTAAAGCACTACATACTCACCAAGTCTATATGGCTGCAGCGTTACTTCCAGGTCTGACAATTATCTCTAATTGTTATTCACTGTTTTCCCCACCCACTGGCGTATCTGATTGGCTGCAGTCAGACCTCGCCCCCAGACAGCGTCTGGGTTAGTTAGTTGCAATCACAGACGCTGTCTCTGGGTCTATATTGTGGTATAAAATAAAAAAATAAATAAAACAATTGGCATAGGTTCCCCCCTGTATTGTTACCAGCACAAATAAAGTCGACTACATGCTGCAGCCCTTACCATGCGCTTATCTTTGCTGTGTATCAAAATAAGAGGAACCATATGTCGCTTTTTTAACTATTTAGATAAAGAATTTAAAAAAACAGTATGCAATCCCCCCTAATTTTGATACTCAGCCATGATAAAATTTGACAGCTGAGGGTTGATATTCTCAGCCTAGGGAGTCCCATGGTTATTGGTACTCCCCCAAGCTAAGATTAGCAGCCTACAGCCACCCAGGATTGTCGCATCCATTAGATGTGACAAACCCGATGCTTTACCCAGCTCTTCCTGATTGCCCTGGTGCGGTGGCAATTGGGGTAATATAAGAGGTTAATAACAGCCCACTCCTGAAGGTCCGATATGATCCACACAAGGTCCCACGATGATTCCAGGACTACTACATCTGAAATTACAGCGCAAGATTATGGAACATAACCGAACGCTGTAGCTGCAGGCAGAGAGTGAGCCGCGGTGACGTCATGCAGATTAGTGATTATCACAGCTGGACATTCACCTGTGACCACAGGTAACCTGAGTGACGTCATAAGGAGAATTGTGTTCATGCCGGCGGATCACTGGGGTTTCCTGCAGATCCACCTGCATGAACTCGATTTACCTTGTGATGTCACCGGGGTTCCCTGCACTTATGTCTTGCAGTCTTTACCGTGGAACCTTGCTGGAGGAAACTCCGATGACGTAGATACCCTTGTCTGGGAGGCGATCCATAGTTCATGTTGATGACCCAGGGTCACTATGGCAGTGATCAGGGCCCCGTGATTGCATTCCAGGGACCCGATCACCAGGGAGAGGTAAGAGCCCTGAGCAGAGAGAGCCAAGTCCCGGCTGTGACATCAGCCAGAGACCTGGTGGCGAGCACGGGGGTACACCTGAGTGCCCACAATTGCCATGACAGAAAAAACACAAAAAAAGCATGAAATAAAGCATAAAAAAACACAAAACACATGAAAAAAGCACATTTTTTCAGCAGCTTTTTTTCCTGCCAAAATCAAGCATAGCCTAACAGTGTGAATTTGATGTCCCTCTAAAATAGCACAACACACAGACATTAATGTTAAAACCTCTGGCAACAAAAGTGAGTATACCCATTAGTAACAATGGCTAAATTGTGCCCAAAATGTCATCACGGGGAGGTTGGATGTTAGAAACCTTGTGCTCCTCCACCTTCCGCTTGAAAATGCCCCACAGATGCTCAATAGGTATTAAAGTCTAGCACCTTTCCACTCAGTTTCTTTAGCAAGGCAGTGGTCATCTTGGAGTTGTATTTGGGGTTATTATGTTAGAATACTGTCCTGCAGCCCGGTTTCTGAAGGCAGGGGATCAGGTTCTGATTCAAAATGTCACAGTACATGTTGGTATTCATAGTTACTTCAATAAACTATAGATCCTCACAACCGGGAGCACTCATGCAGCCCCAAACACCACCATACTTGACTGTAGGCAAGCAACACGTGTCTTTTTACTCATTAACTGGTTGCTGCCACACACCCTTGACTCTATCTGAACCAAATAAATTTATCTTGGTCTCATCAGATGGCAGATCATGGTTCCAGTAACCCATAAACTTAATCTCTCTGTTTTAAGGCTTTTTTGAGCATCATCTTGAAAAGAGGCCTCCTTTTGGAATGACAACCATACAGAATAGTTTTTTGCACTGTGTGGCATATGGTCTTACCACTGACAGGCTGACCCCCCCACCTATGTAAACTCTGCAGCAATGGTAGCAGCACTCATACATCTATTTTGAACAGACAACCTCTAGAAGATGCTGAGCACTCAACTTCTTTGGTCGATCATTGTGAGACATGTTCTGAGTGGAACCTGTCTTGTTAAACTACTATATGGTCTTGGCCATCGTGGTACAGCTCAGTTTCCGGGTGTTGGCAATCTTCTTATATGCTATGCCATCTTTATATAGAGCAACAATATTTTTTTTTTCAGATCCTGAGAGAATTATTTGCCATGAGAGAAAATATTGAATTTCCAGTGACCAGTATGAGAGAGTGTGAGCAATAACAACAAATTTATCACACTTGATTCCCAATCATACCTGTGGCTTTGTAACACTAATGAGTCACATGACACCAAGGAGACAAAATGGCTATTTGGGCACAATTTTGCCATTTTTACTTAGTGTGTACTCACTTTTGTTGCCAGCAGTTTACACATTAATGGCTGTTTGTGTTAGTTAGAGTGCACACTAAACTTACACGGTTATATAAGCTGCACACTGACTACTTACATTGTACCAAAGTGTTATATCTTCAGTGATGTTACATGAAAAGATGTAATAACATTTTTCCAAAAATGTTGGGGGTGTACTCACTTTTGTGCTATACTGTACATGTGAAATCATGGAATCAGCGGGAAAAGGGGCATACTTTTGAATCATAACATCTGTTATGTGAATGTATAAATATGTAGCAGGTTACGAACTTTGAATTATCAGACGCTATTCAAGTGCACAATTATTTTCAGGTCCATGGATGAGCTCAGCACACAAGCAGGCTGATGTATAATACAAGCAAATATACAGAAGCCTAGCTGAGGTCTTCTGGGGGAAGGAGAGGAGGCACAGATGCAGAATGGAGATGGTGAAATTATAGTCCCTGGAGAGAATTGTTATTTACTGAAAAGCTGCCCTGTCTCCACATACAAGATCTAATTGGAAGCAAAAGGAAAACAAGCCTCTATGTACAATGTAAATTAATGTTATTTGTCCGAACTGGAGCAAGAGGTAAATGGAAAATCAAAGACAGAGAATGGCTATCATCAGCATGGATTCCTTAATAACTAATGTGCTACTGTATAATTCACATAGACACTTTTTGAAAGATGAATTATTATTGGTCCTACGATTTTTATTAGATTAAAGCACCACTCCATGTTTTAGTTACAGTGCTGGATCAACGCTTTAAATGTAATCCTCCTGCCCCTTTTCTTATACTCACCTTATTGGGCTTCATCATTTTTCGTCTGCACTCTGGTACTGTAGCGCCATCTTATGTCTGTAACTTCTGACTGGCCAGAAGTCAGAAGTTACATCACAAGGTTTCATTGCAAGTCTATGAGAGTAGTGTCTCATATAGTTGTATTTATTTGTGACTTCCAGCGTGCTTCATGGAACACATGAGCTTTTGGCAAATCACAGGAGAACGACGCTGGGAAATTATGAAGATGGCAACAGGTATAAGACATGGAGTAGCGGACTTACATTTAATTCACCACTACAGCAGTGCAATTAAAAAAAAACGCTGGAGTGGTGCTCTAATGGATGCAAAGGAATATAGCTTGTCAAAGATAAGCACACGTTTCCCGAGTAGTCAGGCCTCTTTATCATGTCCACCTTCAGTAGTCAGTTAAGATTATGGAAAGTCTTGTTGTTAGTTTTGTTTCCACAGTGCACAGGCATAAAGCACACAATGATGTCACAATATGGGCATTATGAATACAGCAATATAACAGTACAAGAATAACGTTAGCACAAACTGAGGAAACAAGATTGGTGAAATGCATATAGTAGAGATGAACAGGTCTTTTCTATGAGAATCAACTTTGGCTAAAATTTCCTCAAATTATCAGGCCCTCGCAAATTCAAGCATTTTGTGATTTGGTTTATTAGGATTGAAAAACAAAAATACCCAACACCATGTCACACTCAGCCAAAGGCTTAGAGAGATGGCTAATGGCATCGGCTTCCACATAATGCCTTACAGGTTTACAATCACATGGTCTAGCCCAGCCAATCAGGGAGGACTATCACAAGGACAATAAACAAAGAGGCTAAGCAGCAGCATATTTGGATTGTACAATATGAAGGTATGAGGTCTGAGTGCACAGCTCAGTAGTTCCAGAAAGTGATAGATAAAGGCATAAACGTGACTGTGGTGTACTGCTGCAGCACTGAAGCACATGGGGGGAACAAGACAGCATGCCCACCTCCTTACAGACGCGGCATGGCAAAGCCTGCTTGTCTACTCCTTAACAAGTTGTAGCCTACCCAACACCACAAATCTTACTCCAGTCCCCTCATCAAGACTGGAGGAAACAAAAATATTGGTCTATTTAAGGGAGATGCCTGATTCATTAAGAGGCAGACTTCAATTAATGAGTAAGGTGTGTCTTAAAAGTGTTGATGATTGATTGCTCTCAGTGAGAGAAACAAAATTAAAATTTTGTAGTTCTGATACCTTTTAATGGCTAACAAAAAAATAAAAAATAAAATATGATGTTATAAAGCAAGCTTTCGAGACATCTCGAAAAAGGTATCACAACTACAAAATTTTAATTTTGTTTCTCTCACTGAGAGCAATGAATCATTTTTCAACTGGCTAACATGGTACCAAAACCTTTTTCTTTTAACTTAAAAGTGTTGTGCACCTCCCCACAAATCTCACTCCAGTCCCTGATTGACATAAGGTATATGGTGTAAGATACGGCATGACTCGTCATTAATTAGACAAGCGGGCATCATCATGACCATTCTCAGCCCCATCCTGCTAAAAATGGCTTGAAAACCACAAACATCATAAAAATGTTGTGAATCCTGGCATTGCTCAAAATAGTTTACAACTTTTTAAAGTGTTATACACTAGATTTCTGGAGTAAACCCACTTTGATGAATGGGAACCAAAGTCTTTAAATTTGACATATTATTAAGATAAAAAAGAAGTTAGTGATTAATACACAAGTTGCAAAAGTTTTTGATTTTTATTATGCATTGGTTCAGTGGTAAAACTAGAAATTCAAAATTGTTCTGTAAGGAAATGTATAAATATAAACATTGTGATTATTTCTACTTAAGTCCCCTTCACATGTCCGTAAAAATCACGCATGTTTTTCATGGACGTGTCAAAGGTGTGCTTGCCCTCCGTGTGCCGTTTTTATGGCACAACATGTGTTCTCCGTGTGTTATCAGTGATAACACATGGAGAACCGGAACTTTCTGCTCACCTGTCCCTGGTGTTGCTGTCCATGGTGCTGATCTTCGGTCTCCGGTTTTGCCAACTCCCCACTGCTGCTGCTTCCAGCCCACAGTGGAGGAAATATTCAATGAGCATAATGAGCGGGGGTCGGAAGCGAGTGACAGCATCGGCAGAGACAGGAGTGCTGGAGAAGGTGAGTATAGATTTTTTTTTTTTTACAAACACGTGTGTTTTCTCCGGTGCATGTCACACGGATCACATCCGTGTGGTCCGTATGTGGGCTGTGTGACACCCGTGATGCTGGAGAAAAATGGACATGTCTACGTGTGGAGCACACAGGCACATGTATGCACCACACATCTACACGGTCCATAGCGAAACACACATATGTGCGCAGACCCATTGATTTTAAGGAGTCTACGTGTGCCCGTGTCTCCGGCACGTGAGGAAACGGACCAAACACGTACCGGAAACACGGACGTGTGAAGGAGGCCTTAAGTAATATGTATTTTTGGTCTGGATTCACATGCTGAGTTTTCTAGGATTTTCTTTCTTTTACGTTGCTGAAAATTTAATGTCTTTAATGGCAGACAGATGTTACTTTAAAATCTTCAGTAAATTGTAGAATGATCTACGTACACTGGGTTTTTGTCATTTTTTTTTTCATTTTGGGGTATGTGTAGCTGATTTTTACAAAAAATAGCATGCATTTCATATGGGTGTATGTTCCTATATTTTATTTTTCTAAATCCTTCTAATAAAGACAATAAAATCCATGTTTTCAATGTTTGAAATAGAAAAAAACACAAAAATCGCCATGAAAAAATGATTTAATATCCTGTAAAGGAGTCCTGAATGAGTTTTTTTCTGGAGCACATTTGCATTCTAATGTCCTGATCCATTTTCATGGGCTTGCTCTGTGCCACTTTACAAGAAATGTCTTCATTGCACACCTGCTTCTACAAATCCCTGGGCAGTCAGTTCTTGGCACTGTTACTTTACCCGCTAATTGTGGTTGAGTATCACAGTTGGAGAATTTCAATCTTTTAGATATTACACTTTCAAAGTACATTTGCTTTCCTTCTTACATATAAAGTTTATAACGTTTCAAGAGTTGGAATTTGTTGTATAATTTAAAAAAATCTAGCTTGGTATAGTATATACAGTATCTTTATCATCACAGGGCTACATTACTAGAGTGCTAAAGCTAAATAGATATCTGCAGCTATACCACTAGGGGGAGATATACCGTTTCCTTGAACTTAGTAGGAACTGTACAAATCTGTATGCAGAAAGCTCCCCCTAGAGGTGGGTAAAGGTAAGCAGAATTTTACCATGGAGGGAAACACTGGAAACAGTCAAGTGACTGGATACTGAACTAGGTGATAGCATCGGGGAAAAGTGAAACAGTCAAGTGACTGGAATAAAACTAGGTGATAGCACTGGGGAAAAGGACTTGGTCATGATAGTGGATCCCAGATTCAACATGAGTCAACAATGCAAAGCTGCAGCTAAAAAGGCCAACAAAATTCTGGGATGTATCTGTCACGCTGTACAAAGGCTAGTAAGACGTAGTACAGTGTAATCCCCACTAGGTGGCAGCAGAGTAGTGAAGGAGAGTCAAATAAACAATGTAACGGAAAGGTAGCTGAAGTACAGCTGAGTAACTTCAGGAGGCAGTAAACTGGCGAATCAACAGGGAACAATAGGGTAGTCCAACAGTCACGGTCTAGCCAGGAAAGTTGAGTCACTGCAAAGGAAGGATCAATATCAAAGTCAGAAAACAGAACTGAGTCAGAAGCCAGGAGATCAGGTATGCAGAGGGAAACACAAACAAAAGACAGGAGCGGGAAGTCAGGGACCAGGACAGGCAGACAAACGGGGGAGGGTACAAGTCAGGACACAGTAGAAGGGAGGCAGAACAGATTGTGAACACTCATCAGAGCCAGTATACATGCAACAAGGCCGAAGTATTACTGGCACTGAGATTAGGTAGAGAGGTAATATAAAGCATCCTGGGATCCAGAATGAGGCAAGGGAAGTTAACCCCTGACATGACCAGAATAGAGCTGGGAGTAAACACCAGCAGGGAAAAGCTGGCCTGGATCATGAGAGGTAATTATTCCCCTATATTCTGCCCTGGTCAGACCCCACCTGGAATACTGTGTACAGTTCTGAGTGCCCTAATTCAAGAAAGACATCGAAATATTGGAGCAATTCCAGAGAAGAGCCACCAAAATGGTGGACGGTCTGCAAACCATGTCCTATAAAGACCAGCTAAAAGAACTAGGGATGTTTAGTTTGAAAAAGAGAAGGCTGAGAGGAGACAATAGCAGTCTACAATTATCTGAAAGGTAGTCACAGTGCAAAAGAACTTCCCTATTCTCATTAGCACAAGGAAGTACATGAAGCAATGGGATGAAACTTAAAGGAAGGAGATTCAGATTTGACATTAGGAAAAACTTTCTGACAGTGAGGGCAGTCAGGGAGTGGAACGGTCTACCACGGGAAGTGGTGAGATCTTCATCAATGGAAATATTCAAGCGGAAACTGGATATACTGTATATATAGCTGGGATGCTTTAGGAATGCCTGCACTCACAGGTGGTTGGACCCGATGGCCCTTGAGGTCCCTTCTAACTCTACTATTCTATGATTCTATGATTCTATAATCACCCCACAACAGGGATTTCTCTTTTCCTAATGGAAGGTATTTAATAAATAAAGCAAGATTGGGACTTGGAAAAACAAGAAGACCACAGACACAATTCTTGTGTCTTAGGGGTACTTTACACATTGCGACATCGCTACCGATATATCGTCGGGGTCACAGTTGTTGTGATGCACATCCGGCGTCGGTAGCGACATCGCAATGTGTAAATCCTAGGAATGACGATGAACGAGCGCAAAACACTCAAAAATTGCTGATCTGTGTCACGTCGTTCATTTTCATAATGTCGCTCCAGCTGCAGATACGATGTTGTTT
This sequence comes from Anomaloglossus baeobatrachus, assembly GCF_048569485.1. Taxonomy (NCBI): domain Eukaryota; kingdom Metazoa; phylum Chordata; class Amphibia; order Anura; family Aromobatidae; genus Anomaloglossus; species Anomaloglossus baeobatrachus. The sequence goes on from NC_134354.1 coordinate 215,695,531, forward strand.
GTCGTTTCTGCAGCACCACACATCGCTGTGTGTGAAGCCGCAGGAACGACAAACATCTCCTTACCTGCGTCCACCGTCAATGTGGAAGGAAGGAGGTGGGCGGGATGTTATGTCCCGCTCATCTCCGCCCCTCCGCTTCTATTGGCCGGCTGCTTAGTGACGTCGCAGTGACGTCGCGGTGATGCCGAACGCACCTTCCCCTTGAAGGAGGGATTGTTCTGCGGTCACTGTGACGTCGCCGACTAGGTATGTGTGTGAAACTGCCGTAGCAATAATGTTTGCTACGGCAGCGATCACCAGATATCGCATGTGCGACGGGGACGGGTACTATCACGCTCGACATCGCTAGCCTATGCTAGCGATGTCGCAACGTGTAAAGTACCCCTTAGGCCCTGTGATAGACATGACAACTTGCTGAAAATCACCTTTTGTCTATAGCCAAAATATCCTTCACATTTATTGGTCAGCATTTTTTATGCAGAATTAAAGCTGAGAACGTCACCCAATGAAAGAAATGACATGGCAAGGTTCTGCGGGTCATTGCTCAATCAGTTAAATAAAAAAACAGCATCCAGTTAATTAAAGAAAATCAATATTTCAGTTATGTTTTACTTCTTCAACATTGATTAAACCCTATTGATGCAGAAAAGCTGATGAAGTCTTGATTTTCCTTCATAAATGGAATTTAATTATTTACAATAGAAAGCAAGGATGCATTTCTCCTGTTAACGACCATATACGTAGCACCCCTTTTATCAATGGACATACAGACATCTGTATCTTTTTTCTAAAATAACAGAATATTACATTATGAGAAATATGATGTTGAACAATAAGTCCACCTGTTTAGATCACGCTCTATACGTACTGTATATTCAGTGCACAGTCTGTGGCCAAGCATGGAACATGAAGCCTTTAAAGACAGGTTATCCAAATTTGGGGACATTTTTTTCTTCCTTAAATTCATGTATTTGGAGTTGAAGATCAACTTTTGTAAATTTTTAATCTATTTTTTTTTCTGCTCCTCTCTCAGTTGATTTATGACAATATCAATGTTGAATGCACTAAAGTGTTTGTAAAAGCCAGTCTGTGCAATATATTTTGTGAACCCAGATTGCAAGAATAATTTCTAGCCTCAATATATGTAATACATGACAAAGGGTATTGGCGAGTCGTACATGATGTTATCGCTGTCTTTTCTATCACCCACTTATCTAAATTAATCAGAATGCACACTAGAATGGATTAAATTGGCCACAGCAGCCTTTTTTATAAGTAGTGATGGGCGGACCTGGACTGAAAAACTCCAGACCAGTGCGGGTCCAAAGGTACCTGAGTGCTGCAACCGGGCCTGGAATTCTCAGGGAATTCCAGGTATAGATCCGCATCCGGCACTTGGGTACAAAAAAATTGCTTTTAGTAAGGTAGACTGAAACCTTTATAATGCTACTTACTTGCAGATTAACTCTATATTTGCACGATAATAGCATTATCCAACGTGACAGATTCAAATTAAGGATGATTTTGAAAGGCGAAATATTTTGTATTAAATCTGCAGGAAACACAACCACTTTTCCATTTATAATTTATGGAGTATGTGTGGGACAGGAATTTGCGAATGAGAGCCAGTTAATATTTGCATGTAGCAGAATAGAGCACCTCTGGAATCAGTGATATGGATGGGCCTCAGGGACCCCAGTCCAATACTAAAAGCAGGAGATAAAAACAAGGAGCGTGGTTACGGAACTCCATGGCAGATGCTTTTTTTTTTACGTGCAGACATTACATTACATTACTTAATGACTTTACAATCTGATATTCTTGAAAAGAAAATGTAACTGTGTTATACAGAAGAAGACAAAAATGTTGCCCCTTTTTGCCAATAGCTGCCCAGAGTGATGTCGAAGAAGAAGGACATTATTTCGGAAACTTCTTCGGCACAGTGGTAATTCTTAAATGGAACATGTCAGCTTGGAATTACTGTGCAATCTGTGGGATGGATGGTATACAGCTGGGGAAGTGGAACTGGGTTATAATCTTTAAAATCTCTTGTCAATCTGAGTTTAGGAGTCAAGTGGGCGGTCCTACTGATTAATTGACAATCTTCCCTGTGCAAATGTGCACAGTTAATCAGCTTTCAGTCACTGATTAGGAACACCCACTTGACTACTAAACCTCAATTGACTAGAGATTTTAATGAATAAAATAAAAGGTACGGTGAATCTTGCTTTATATCATGCTGTCTGCTAGATCGGACTGCATATTTCATAATCCTTCAAAAAAATGTAACTCATTCTCCACCCATTTAATCTGACAGCTCCTTAGTGTGTCTCCTGCTGCTGAAATCTCGCACTGTTCAGGATACGCTGCAGCCGTCAGTCACTCTCGATGGGCAAAGACTGAATACACTTGGACTCTTGAGCTATATCAATTCTATACCAGGACTCACAAAATTATCATGTTAATATCAAAGACACACAGCCATTCTGACATGGATTTCAGAATCAGTACATCAGCCTCATCAGGTTTAAGAGATGTATTTTATAATGTAACCAGTTTGTATCGTGAAATCAGGTGCCAGATCCATTTTAAGCACTCTGAAGCAGTCTTCATTAGTTTATATTAGCCCACTATGAAAACACCAATATAACCACAATATCCATCTGGACTGGTTCCAGAACTTCATATTGTGTTATAGGAATGAGAACGTTATCTGAAGAAATTATTTCCTCTGAGATCTGTCTGATTAGGATTTTGCTGTTATCTAATGGGTTAAATTGGTTGTATTATGCATCCTTTAAGAACGTCTCCCTTTTAATTCGGGAATAAAAGCTGAAAGTTACTGAAGAACATAAATATGATGAATGTTATGATAATGGATTACATCATAATGATTAATTAGGAAGACGTCATGAGGGTCGTGTTCACATTGACTACAGGCACGGCATTATTTCATTTTCTATAAATGTTAGAAAGACCAAGGGCATAGCAGGCAGGATTATTATCCATTAAAAAGTACAGAAACACCTAGAAGAGACTAGCAATTGATGGGAATGTAGCTTAACCCCTAACAAACTATATGGCGAATGCACATACTACGGCTACATTGCCACAATCAGTATTGGTTGAGAGTTTTTTGCTGCAGAATTTCTGCACCATTTCTGCACATTAGGTTACTTTCATTGTTTTTGTATGCATTTTCAACATGCATTTTTATAGCATTATGAGCTGTGCCATACACGTCAGGTTCGAGCTGGGTTATAAGACCAGAACTCAAGTCTAATAGCTGTGATCAGAACTTTTGGAGATTAGTATATAAAAAAAAAAATATTTCCAAGATTAAAATCACCCACAATAAAATCAATCCATACACACTAGGTCCAGTCGACACGTTTCAGGCAGATTACTGCCCTTAATCATGATATCGGAAACACGTCGACTAGACCTAGTGTTCATGAATTCATTTTATTGTTGCTGAATTTAATTGTGTTAATAACAATGATGGTTTTTTACTAATCTCTACTGGCTCTCCTATACATTGGTGGTGCTGGACTCTGTCTTCTACAGTATACTGGATTCGGCAGCACTGGAACCGGCCTGGCTTTTTCCGAGCACTGCAGAATGGATTAGTACATTTCCCACATTTCCCAAGATGGTAAGCTGATGCGATTTCCTCTTTTACCTATGGGTGCAATGCATCCCTTCCGTGCCCCCTTACCCTACTACCATGCGGAGGTAGGATACCAGTGATGTTGTCATGGCAGCAATTAGTTTACTGAAAGCCTCTGTGCCTGCCTTGTTTGCACTCTCATAAATCCTATGAATTATTGTACATGTTCCATGACTGGGACTGCATGAGGGGGATGTCATGCACCATGACGTGTATTCCGATGTCAGCTGCCGGATGCTCAGTACTGGCTACAGAGGAAGACGCTGTGCAATGTGGGATTGGAGGGAAGGTGAGTAGAAAGTTGTGTTTTTTTTATTTTATGCATTGAAGACAGAATGTAAACTATATATAACAGGAAGGGGCTCAAGATAAGGACATAAATACAAGGATGGACCCAGTATGGTGACAGGTATACAAGGATGGGCCCAGGATGGGGACATATATACTAGGATGGTGACATATATAGCAGGATGGGCCCCAGAATGAGGATATACCGTATATACCAGCATCATCCTTGGATGGGAACATATGCATCAGGATAGGCCCAAGATGTGGATATATATATAACATGATGAAGACATATTTACCAGAATGGGTTCATATATACCATAATGGGGATATACAGTATATACCAAAATGGGTAACATACATACCAGGATGGGCCTAGAATGAAGATCATATATACTAGGATGGGGTCCAAGATGAGGCTGTATATACGAGGATGAGGACATATACAGTATACCTGGATATGCTCAGAAAAATAAAACTGTCTTGATTTTGTTAAGCAGATCAATACATACCACCTCTATGTTTTTAACTATTATTCCATGTAGGTTGGAATTTATTTACTAAGTTCTGTAGGCTAGTTATAAATTAAAAGAAAAAATATATTAACCTGCACATTTTGGTTTAATCTGCATGTTATCAGTGCACTGATGCCCTGCTGCCAGGAGGAGATGAGCTTTATCTCTGTTACTCATGCCTGTTAACTGCACATGTCTGCTGATCAGATTAGCAGACATGTGCGGGGAATAATGCCGGCTTGCCACACGAGCTCTCGTTAAAGGAATAAACACGGCCAAGGACATACAAGTAAGTCCTTGACCATGAAGGGGTGAGAAAGGTTGTCCACTACTTTAACATTGATGGCCTTTCCTATGGATTTAAATACCCACTACCAGAAGATGATTATTTCCAGCTGCCTGCTACCGCCGCTGGCACCAAGAACAGCTAATCGGCGGTGTGCTAGTTATCGGACCCCAGCCAATCAGACATTTATGACCTATCCTAAGGACAGTCCATAAATGTTAAAGTAGTGGCCAACCTCTTTAATGTCCTTGCTGCAGCGGAGTTCTCTGTGTGGTGGACGCACCGCGGCCAGAACACTATTAATATGAACCTGCAGATTAACCCTATAATCTACTATATTGCGCGTTTTTAGAAAGTAACTTGCAACACCAATGAAGTGATAAAAGCATCCAGCCAAACACTGTTCTCTTCATGTAAATGAGTTAGCTGAAGATGGGTACATAGATTGTCTGTGAGCATATCTTTGCCTAATTGTGCCTCTCTGATAAAAGCCAACTGGGCACAGCACTTAGCTGAGTTCTTTGGTTCCTTTGTTTCAGAGACTGTGAGGGGTCTCAATTCCTGAACTATCACTCAGGGGTCATTATAACATGTTATTGGTTTCTTGAATGTGCAGTTGCTCTTTCAATATGGCTTATTGGCATTGCATGCCATAGCTATCTCTGTGACATACTGATCCCCAATGGCATAATCTTTACACCGTAGATTGTCTTTTGATGGAAAGCTGCATTAATCAAGTAATACATGCAATAAAAAAAAGTCCCAATGGCCCTTACTATTATTCACTTAAGCAATAAATTAAGATACTGAATTATCATCGTAAATGAAACCTGGATAGAAAAGAATGAAACTGATAAGTTATTACTAGAGCTTAGATTACAAAGCCCCGATTGCTAGAATTTGAAGGTCGTAAGCTGTGCTATACATCCATCGAGAAGAGTTATATAGAGAGAGTTCAACTTTTACTATGATTGTTGAAATTCCTTTTAATTGGTCATGGGAGGATAATTGAGCACAAGGCTTATATTATTTAGGTTATGAAAGTTAGACTCATATCTATTTAATCATAGTAGAGATTACATAAACTCTATGGAAATGCAAACAACTATTGCTGATATGTAATGATATGACCAAAGATTGACCTCTGCCGAATTAGCAGGCTTGGTATAAACAGACGAGGCACACTCTCACTTGCGTGCTAAGAACATATACATTTGGATCACTTAACGGCCACCAGATCTGGTCATGTTAGGATCAAAAGGTACAAAGGACACCGCACTGGTTGGAGCGGTGAGGACAGGCGTAGCTATAATTGCATGAGAAATCAAGCAGCAATGTAATCAAGGAAAACAGTTTGTAGTCAAGTAAGAATTATTGAATACACATTAAATGCTTTGCGATATATTCAACATGATTCACTTTTTTAAAAAAGCTTTATAGTGGTCAGAGCTTCATTTTTTTGGTACAAAGCTCAAGTGTATAATGATAAAATATTCTGCATATCTAAATAAAGACGTTCATAGACAATAAAGATTCGTCCTCTATAAGGGTAGGTTCACACTAGAGTTCTAATCTCATATAACTCATGCAGCAAACATCCATCACATGATAGACAAAAATTACACCCACAGGACCTCACTAACTATAATGCCAATACTGGTATTGCTTGATTCAGTAATCAAGGTAAAATTTGTTTTGCTCATGTTATATAATGGTATATACTGCACTGCATTATAACAGAAATAATTTTTCATATACAATTAAGTTTCTGGCATAAGTATTTGACTTCCCAGAAATCCCCAGCAGGAGCTTAGTTTAGAAGGTAGCTAATTAGGAAATAATTGGAGAACACATGCTTTACTCTATGTGTAAAGGCTGCTTTACACGCTGCGACATCGCTAACGATATATCGTCGGGGTCACGTCGTTAGTGACACACATCTGGCACCGTTAGCGACATCGAAGTGTGTGACACCAAGGAGCGACGATCAACGATTGCAAAAGAGTCAAAAATTGTTGATCGTTGACATGTCGCTCCTTTTCATAGTATCGTTGGAGGTGCATGCCGCTGGTTGTTCATCGTTCCTGCGGCATCACACATCGCTATGTGTGACACCGCAGGAACGACGAACATCTCCTTACCTGCGTCCACCGGAAATGAGGAAGGAAGGAGGTGGGCGGCATGTTCCGGCCGCTCATCTCCTCCCCACCTCTGCTATTGGGCGGCCGCTTAGTGACGCCGCAGTGATGTCACTATGACGCCGAACGCACCTCCCCCACGAAGGAGGGAGGATTGTTCGGCGGTCACAGCAACGACGCTGGAAAGGTATGTGCATGTGGACATTATCGCTACGGCAGTGATCACCAAATGTCGCACGAGCGACGGGGGCGGGTGCTATCGCGCACGACATCACTAGCTATCGCTAGCAACGTCGCAGCGTGTAAAGCACCCTTACGTTAATAGTAGGAAACAATAAATTAATAATAATGCTAAAATACAAAAATAAATAAAACTTGAGTAACCCTCATTAGAATATTGACAATGTATGACATTTGAGCTAATTGTTCTCCCTCATTAACCCTAGAACGCATACCTGGGCCCTCGCAGGCCTGCTAGGTCATTTGTTTTCTATGTTAGATTGAATTGCTTGCGCGTTCTAGGGTTAAGAAATAAAAAATAAATTATCTTAAGATTAATGACAATTCCAACTGATGACAATGTTTGCATCATACCCTTTTATAAATGATGCTTCCCATATTTTAAGTCTGATTTGATCTTCTTTATCTCAAAATGTTTCTAACCTAATGTTTTTTCTTTAGGCAGTGCACCACATTTATGTCTTATGACCCCTTCACACAGCAGCGAAAAACATTTGTGTTTTGCACGGCCGCATTGAAGGTGTATCTGGTCCCCATGTGCCATGATTTTGGTACACTAGTGTTCACCGTGTGCTATCCATGATAGCACACGGAGAGCAGGAACTGTTTATTCATCTGTCCCTGGCACTGCTGTCCCTGGTGCTGATGTCTCTAGCACTGCTGCTTCCGGGTTCGCAGTGCAGTGAATATTCAGAAGCATAATGAGTGGCCTGGAAGCAAGTGACATCATCGCTGAAGACAGCAGCACTGGAGACAGGTGAGTATAGAAAATAATTTTATTTCAAAGACATGTGTTTTCTCCGGTATGTGTCACACTGATGTCACACAGATCACTTCAGTGTGTGGGCCATGTGACATCAGTGCTGCTGGAGAAAAATGGACTTGTCTCCGTGCAGAACACACAGAGCTGCGTTTGCTCCATATGTGAAAACACTGATGTGTGCTCAGACCCATTGATTTTAATGGGTCTGCATATGTCCGTGTCTCCGGTACATATGAAATTAGACGTCATACAAACCGGAATCACTGACGTGTGAAAGAGGCCTTAGAATGCAAAGTTTGGACTAGCAGCATGGCTTCTTCACTTCTCTGATCTGAGCGATTTCCCATGCTATTAGCAGAATCAGTTTTACCTTTGCACCATCGAAGGAGAGCAGTAAGACTGGCAATCTGTCCACCTTCAGAACAGCACTTGCAAGCGCTGTACTCTTTGCCTAGGAAACCCGCTATGTCTGATAGTCTGCAGAGGTGGCCAAATAGCCTGGCAACAAGCAGAAAACTCTAGAATAAAAAATCCCCTCCGTTCTTTTAAAGAGAGGATATTTTTATAACAATAAAGGCATATGGAATTTGCGCATAATATTTATGTAATACAGAATGTAATCATTGAGCTTGGTAGTATGTAATATTAATCCCAATGGCATAGTTCTGTTCATATGAGCTTGCTATTTTGTCCTAATTACAGATGAGTAGATCTTTTAAAATTTTAACTCGTTAATCCCCCAATTTTTGCCTAAAATGTGATTTGCATCATAAGTTTGTAATTACTCTGAAAATACATGTGAGGGAGAGGGGAGAGAGAAAGAACCCCACAGACCATAAACACTTACATTATATAGGTGAGAGAGAGAAGACCCCTGTGACCAAAAGAGCTTACATGCTACAGGAGAGAAAGAGGACCCTGGTGAATGTAAGATATTATACTGTACAGGAAAGAAAGAGGAACCTGGTGACTGTAAGAGATTACACTCTACAGAAGAGAGAGGACCCTGGTGACTATAAGAGATTACACTGTACAGAAGAGAGAGAGGTTCCTAGTGACTGTAAGAGATTACACTCTACAGAAGAGAGCGTGAGGACCCTGGTGACTACAAGAGATTACACTCTACAGGAGAGAGAGGACCCTGGTGACTATAGGAGATTAAACTCTACAGGAGAGAGAAAGAGGCCCATGGTGACTACAAGAGATTACTCTCAACAGGAGAGAGAGAGAGGATCCTGATGACTCTAAGAGATTACACTCTACAGGAGAGAGAGGATCCTGGTGACTATAAGAGATTACACTCTACAGAAGAGAGAGGACCCTGGTGACTGTAAGAGATTAAACTCTACAGGAGAGAAAGAGAGGACCCTGGTGACTATAAGAGATTACACTCTATTGGAGAGAGAGAGGACCCTGGTGACTCTAAGAGATTGCACTCTACAGGAGAGAGGAAGGACCCTGGGGACTATAAGAGATTACACTCTACAGGAGAAAGAGGACCCTGGGGACTATAAGGCTATGTGTCCATGGTAGAATGTACCTGCGGATTTTTCTGCATGAAAATCCGCGACTTTCGTGGCAAATCCGCACCTTTTTTTGCCGCGGATTTGCTGCGGATTTACCGTGGATTTATCGCGAATTTGCCGCGGATTTTGATGCAGATTTTTTTTTTTCCCCATTCTATACCCAAAATCCACACCAAAATCTGCAACAATAATTGACATGCTGCAGATTTTTCCAGATCAAAATCCGCGGCAAATCCGCCGCGGAAAAATCCGCAGCATGGACACAGCATTTCCAAAATGCCATTGAAATGGCTTGGAAGTGCCGCTGCTGCAGATTTTCGGAAAATCCGTGGTAAATCCGCGGCAAATCCGCGGCAAAATCCGTGAGAAATCCGCAGCGTGGACACATAGCCTAAGAGATTACACTCTACAGGAGAAAGAGGACCCTGGTGACTATAAGAGATTAAACTCTACAAGAGAGAGAGAGAGAAAGAGAGAGGACCCTGGTGACTATAAGAGATTACACTCTATTGGAGAGAGAGAGAGGACCATGGTGACTGTAAGAGATCACACTCTACAGGAACGCAAGATGACCCTGCTGACCATAAGAGCTTACCTTCTACAGGACAGAGAGAGAGGACCCTGCTGACTATACGGCCCGTTTCACACATCCAGCATTTCATCGGATGCTGGATCCAATATGCAGTACATTAGATTCATTTACAGTGGAAGCACGACACCATGCTGTTGTGTGCTTCATGCATAACCGCATTTGCCCGCACGGTGTCGTGCTTCCACTGTAAATAAATCTACTGTGCTTCATGCATGCCAGATCCTGCATCCGGCGAAATGCTGGATGTGTGAAACGGGCCTTAGAGACTACACTCTACAGGAGAGAGGTAGAATCCTGGGGACTATAAGAGATTACACTCTACAGGAGAGAGAGGAGCTTACCGTGTACTGGAGTGAGAGAAACAGAGAGAGAGAGAGTAAGGACTCTGCTGATCATAAGAGCTTAGAGACTTAAAGCGAAACTGTTATTTAAAATTTTTATTCTTAAATCAATAGTACACAAGAGAATAAGTAACTTTGTAATATACAGTATCTTATCAGACAAATTTACTTTTTTCTCTGCCAGAATTGATAAGTCAGTATTAAAATTATCAATTCTGAAGTAAAATCTGTATTCGGTGAACACAGATCTTCCAATTAATGCAATAGGAGATGAGAGCTGCTACTGATAAGATTCTATGTAGATAAAAGGGAGAGGTTGAGGTAGCATCTCTGCCTCCAGCTCCTCCCACTGCCTCCAGCTCCTCCCTCCTCCAGTCTACATAAAATTGTGTCGATAACAACTACAATCTCCTATCTCAGTTATGGGAAAGTCTTCACTGAATACAGACTTTACCTATTCTACTATGGGGCCCCATGATCTCTATGTACGCCCCTGCACAGTGACTTGAGGGATGGGATACAACTCTGCCATACAAAATATGTTCCACTGGGAAGCGCTGATCTGTGATCACCCAGTTACTAACTATCATATTACAAGATATGATAATCTGCTAGATGTAATAACTGCAGATCAATATTGTGAAGCCTGTATGGCCACATAAAAAGACATTAGTCCTCTGATGCTTCAGCATTGTGGGAAATGGTGGTTTTTTTGCCAACCACAAATTGAATTTCAAAGTGTTTGAGTTTGTGTGAAACCGACAATTCCAGGATATTCAACTCCATTTTCTGTGGATGGATCCATTGTTCTCCAGTTCTAATATATAAAATGTATTAAATTAGTTGCCATGTGGTTTAAGATATAACTTTATAGAAAATATAGCAATCAGCAAACACTGTCTCTATTATTAGACTTTCAGAATGGTTCCTAGTGATTGCAAGAGTGTAAAAGACACCAACTAAATGAAGAATCAACAAAAACACTAATGTATGCCCTCATCATCTCCCCACTTGACTACTACAATCTGTTACTCTGTGGCCTCCCTTCTGACACTCTTGCTCCCCTCCAATCTATCCTAAACTCTGCCGCCAGACAAATCCACCTACCTCCCCGCCACTCCCCGACCTCTCCTCTCTGCCAATCCCTTTACTGGCTTCCTATTGCCCAAAGACTCCAGTTCAAAACACTCATCATGACATACAAAGCCATCAACAAACTGTCTCCTCCATACATCTATGACTTAGACTCCTAGTACTTATCTGCAACCTCTGATCCTCACAAGATCTCCTTCACTACTCCCCTTTTATCTCCTCTTACCCCAATTGCATTCAAGATATCTTCTGGGCATCCCCCATACTCTGGAACTCTCTACCACAACATATCAGATCCTCGTCTAGTATGCAAACCTTCAAAAGGAACCTGAAGACTGGCCTCTTCTGACAAGCCTACAACCTGCAGTAACCCTCAGTCCCCTATACCGCTGCACGACCAGCTCTTTCCCCACTTATTGTACTCTCACACATGACCTGTAGACCGTGAGCCCTTGCAAGCAGGGTCATCTCTTCTTCTGTTCTAGTCTGTTTTTTTAATGTTCATGATTATTGTACTTGTTTTTTATGTATACCCTTTTCAATTGTAAAGTGCTATGAAATAAATGGCGCTATAATAATAAATAATAATAATAATAATAATAACTAAACAATCCCCAAATAAACACAAATCAATAATATCACCAGAAGCATGAAATATAATATTATTTTGAGAACAAACAAAAACTGAAGTTATAACTTATAAGATAAAATAGCTTAATGCATCTTCCACAGACTACTTATTCTATCTCTTCTTTCTCTGTTGCGACCATAATGGATTGTCTCATGGTGGTATTTAAAAATAGATATACTGTGTATTATCTGCTGTCAAGCCGTGACGAGATTACACAATCAGTGTGAATCACTGTTATAAAGCTGCATCTTCCCCATATATTGCCTTATATGTTCAGTATAGATCTTATCTGAGTAGTATTACTATTATTACCATCATAAACATCAATTGATATAATATAGACAGTATTAAAAACAAACAGCAATATTCACCTAGTATAATATACAGTATTATAGGCAAGATTTAGTAGTAATAGAAATGTTATATTTCTGCCAGCAATCTTTATTCTTCTGAATTCAAATTCATTTCTGGAGTTTTAATTGACAATGACCACACATGAAAGTAGATTTGCTGCATTCAGTTTCTTTACATAGATGACATTTGGGGATAATAGTCACAATGAAGTAGAACTCCATTCTGCTTGCAGTCCTTAAAGGGGTTATCCGGGGCTTTGTTTTGTTTTTTTTTCTTTTGTGCTAAAAACGTATGAACATGTAGTCACTAACTAGCTACCTATTTTCCCTGCAATAATCTTTGACGGCAATTTTTCTGCTTCCTGTGATGTAATGTTGACAGAGCAGCTCCTTCTCCTCTGCTCTGCCGATGTCATCTTGATTGACAACTGGCTCACCTAACTGTGAGAACTGGTTATCAATGAGTATGATGTCAGCAGTGATGGACCATCGACACAGCAGACCTGAAGAAAAAGATCTTCTCTGATGAATTGTGGTCAAAGACAGCAGGAGAATCTTCACCTGAGCTAAGAGAGATGGTCTCAGGGCAGAAAAGGTAGGTAGTTAGCAAGCACCTTCCAGTAAGTATCCTCATAGGAAAAAGGATCCAAAGTTCCGGCTAACCCCTTTCACAGCTACTCCTGGTAATAAGACTTGTGACTTTACAATAAAGACTTAGGGGGGCTTTACATGCTGCGACATCGCTAAAGCGATGTCGTTGGGGTCACAGAATTTGTGACACACGTCCGGCCGCGTTAGCGATGTCGTTGCATGTGACACCTATGAGCGATCTTGAATCGTTGCAAAAATGTGCAAAATCGCTAATCGGTGACATGCCCCCCTATTCCCATGTGTGCTGCCACAGGAACGACGAACAACATCGTTCCTGCAGCAGCACACATCGCTATGTGTGACACCGCAGGAGCGAGGAACATCACCTTACCTGCGGCTGCCCGCAATGAGGAAGGAAGAAGGTGGGCGGGATGTTCATCCCGCTCATCTCCACCCCTCCGCTTTGATTGGGTGGCCGCTTAGTGATGTTGCTGTGACACCGAACGAACCGCCCCCTTAGAAAGGAGGCAGTTCGCCGGTCACAGCGACATCGCTAGGCAGGTAAGTAGTGTGACGGGTCTGTGCGATTTTGTGCGCCACGGGTAGTGATTTGCCCGTGACGCACAAACGATGGGGGCGGGTACACACGCTAGCGATCTGGCTAGTGAGATCGCAGCATGTAAAGCGGCCTTTAACATATTACATATTACGTTTCTTCCACATTAATATTCTTGTTTCCGCTTGGATTTTGTTTTTGAGAAGGCCTATAACCTGTACCACCCAGTACAAGAGCACATCCCTAACTAGTTTTTTTAGGACAAGTGTATCACACAGACACTTTTTATTTCTTTAAAAATATCTTTCATATCTTTCTGCCCAGAGACATTACAGGGTCTACGACGGGGAATAAAATGTAGATGTTATTCAAATACAAGTGACTCCAATGGAAATGAAAGAATGTCTTCTCTCCTGTTCATCTGGAAGTAGGCAGGGAGGGATTGTCCAGATGTGGAGGCGTAATATACTGTAAGTTTATTGTTATGGTCTTGTATATATCTTTTTATATCTTGTCTGATTAGCTGTTGATAAATCTTACATATATTTTTCATGATTATTTCAGTTAGCTGTATTATTTCTTTTAGCCATTGTGTGTGAATCCAACTTCCAACTTCAAATCCATTAACAAAACAGTCCATACCCAATAGCCGAAAACATGGATTTGTTTTCCTACATATGTGACTGTTTTCAGATGCTGTTGTCTTCCACTATGGTATCCATGCATAATAGGAGTCTACTCCTGGGGAGGGGGCTGCTACCAAAACTTTTGCATAAGTACCTCCATTAGTTTTGATCCATCAATCGGGACAAAGCTGTACAATACCATAATCAAAGCCTTTCTACCTCTAATGAGACAGATGTGTTCATGGGACTTGCGCTGTCCACACACAGATTATGAAATTCATTTTCCAGAACCCCTTCCTGTCTATGTATAGACCTGTCAGTTTGATTCTTATTTTTAATATCTTTGGTGAAACTAAAGTAAATATTACAGCTGTCAATTACCAGTGATGTACATACAAAAGCTTACAGTTGGCGGATTTGCTAATAACAACCACAAGAAGAATACATTAGATAATTACCATGAACAAGGGAAATGATAAAGAAGCAAAAATAGACATGAATCTTCATATTTTCCCTATCTAAGTAAATAGTTGATCCGAAGGGAGTACATTTAGTGCATATTTGGAGATAACACTTCTGTCAAGAAATTATTTTCTACTCTTTACTCTACTTCTCCTTTAAGAGTGATTTTGCAATTTTTTTGTGATTATTTAGAAAGTTTCAATTCAAACACTGTGTGCAGAATTATTAGGCAAATGAGTATTTTGATCACATGATAATTTTTATACATGTTGTCCTACTCCAAGCTGTATAGGCTTGAGAGACAACTACCAATTAAGTAAATCAGGTGATGTGCATCTCTGTAATGAGGAGGGGTGTGGTGTAATGACATCAACACCATATATAAGATGTGCTTAATTATTAGGCAACTTCCTTTCCTTTAGCAAAATGGGTCAGAAAAGAGACTTGATGGGCTCTGAAAAGTTCAAAATTGTGAGATGTCTTGCAGAGGGATGCAGCAGTTTTGAATTTGCCAAACTTTTGAAGCGTGATCACCGAACAATCAAGTGTTTCATGGCAAATAGCCAACAGGGTAGCAAGAAGGGTGTTGGGCAAAAAAGGCGCATAATAACTGCCCATGAATTGAGGAAATTCAAGCGTGAAGCTGCCAAGATGATCTTTCCACCAGTTTGGCCATATTTCAGAGCTGCAACATTACTGGAGTATCAAAAATCACAAGGTGTGCCATACTCAGGGACATGGCCAAGGTAAGGAAGGCTGAAAAACAACCACCTTTGAACAAAAAACATAAGATAAAATGTCAAGACTGGGCAAAGAAATATCTTAAGACTGATTTTTCAAAGGTTTTATGGACTGATGAGATGAGAGTGACTCTTGATGGGGCAGATGGATGGGCCAGAGGCTGGATCAGTAAAGGGCATAGAGCCCCACTCCAACTCTGATGCCAGCAATGTGGAAATGGGGTACTGGTATGGGCTGATATCATCAAAGATGAACTTGTGGGACCTTTTTGGGTTGAGGATGGAGTAAAGCTCAACTCCCAGACCTACTGCCAGTTTCTGGAAGACAACTTATTCAAGCAGTGGTACAGGAAGAAGTCGGTATTGTTCAAGAAAACCCATGATTTTCATGCAGGACAATGCTCCATCAAATGCATCCAACTACTCCACATCATGGCTGGCCAATAAAGGTCTAAAAAATGAAAAAATAATGACATGGCCCCCTTGTTCACCTGATCTAAACCCCATAGAGAACCTGTGGTCTCTCATAAAATGTGAGCTCTAGAGGGAGGGAAAAGAGTACACCTCTTGGAACAGTGTCTGGGAGGCTGTGGTGGCTGCTGCACACAGTGTTGATCGTAAACAGATCAAGCAAGTGACAGAATCTATGGATGGTAGGCTGTTGAGTGTCATCATGAAGAAAGGTGGCTATATTGGTCACTAATTTTTGGGGGGGTTTTTTGCATGACAGAAATGTTAATTTCTAAATGTTGTGCAGTTATATTGGTTTACCTGGTGAAAATAAACAATTGAGATGAGAATATATTTGGTTTTTATTAAGTTGCCTAATAATTCTGCACAGTAATAGTTACCTGTGCAAACAGATATCCTCCTAAGATAGCCAAATCTAAAAAAAAAATACCACTCCAACTTCTAAAAATATTAAGCTTTGATATTTATGATTCTTTTGGGTTGATTGAGAACATACTTGTTGATAAATAATAAAAAAAATCCTTTAAAATACAATTTGCCTATTAATTCTGCACATGGTGTAATTCTGGCTTAAACGTTATTTGCATAGCTATAGCTAACCATTCCCAGATTACAACCATTATTTAAAATGGATAATTTTGGTATAAAATAGCAAAATGATGCAAATTATTGCACCAAATAAGGCATGAGTCAGCAGGTGTAACTATTTGATGCCACAAGAAACTGGTAAAAAAATCCTTCATACATTCCCCCCTCAATGTTGCACATTAAGCAGTGCAATTTTCTATGAATCCATGTCTCTTGTTGGACAACGCAGAGAAATTGATGCATTTGCGTAGTAAATATACCAAATTGTGACTACTCAGTGTCATTAAGGAATATGTGGCCACTTGTATGTGGGTGAACTACTTCATATTATATATTGAAAAAAATCCAGCACTCAAAGCATACAACTGAAATTGTTTTGTATTTTATTCATTGAAAAGAACACAATTCCGTGTAACTATTAAAGACGTTTCGGTCATCCGACCTTCATCAGATTACACTACAATGAAAAGATACATAAAATATTTTTAAATATACAGAAATAATGGCAATATACAATCATGGTAACAAAAAAGCAGAAATATTCACCACATTGTAATGCATGAACCTACAAAAAATGTCAACAAAAGGACAAAAATGAGAAATCTGACAGTTGAGCCGCTTCACTGGCAGATATAATATCCTCCTAAAGATATAAAAGAAACACAGATAATATGTAGCATAACCATTATAAAAAGAAAAGGGGACCAAACAGGAAGCCCAAGAATGTATCCAAAAATTGTGTATCTTTCTCATATAAAGAAACAAAGTGCCAAAGTACTAGCACTGAGTCACTATTCTACTCTAGTAAAACAGACAATACACAGAAATATCATACAATGAACACTCACCAGAAAGGGCTCTGAAGAAATATGTAAAAAAGCTGGACCAGAGGAAAAAGCTGCCCGTCCGGGTCTGCTGTCAATGTGATCTGACAATCCAATGCTCAGATTTAAATAGACCGCTCAATTAGCTCATTAACTAATCACGGAGCGTCACTTCCGGTCCGAAGACCGGAAGTGACGTTACCGGCTGGCAATATGTAGATCCAGATGGTTGGCAACTATAGACATGCCCAGACAGCCGCTCATCACCGCGGAACGTCACTTCCGGTCCGTAAACCGGATACATTCTTGGGCTTCCTGTTTGGTCCCCTTTTCTTTTTATAATGGTTATGCTACATATTATCTGTGTTTCTTTTATATCTTTAGGAGGATATTATATCTGCCAGTGAAGCGGCTCAACTGTCAGATTTCTCATTTTTGTCCTTTTGTTGACATTTTTTGTAGGTTCATGCATTACAATGTGGTGAATATTTCTGCTTTTTTGTTACCATGATTGTATATTGCCATTATTTCTGTATAATTAAAAATCTTTTATGTATCTTTTCATTGTAGTGTAATCTGATGAAGGTCGGATGACCGAAACGTCTTTAATAGTTACACGGAATTGTGTTCTTTTCAATGAATAAAATACAAAACAATTTCAGTTGTATGCTTTGAGTGCTGGATTTTTTTCAATATTTGATCTGGGGTGGGACCCTATCCAAGCACCAGCGATCAAAGAAGGAGTGCCACATTTCTATATTTTTGTATACTACTTCATATTATACCTACCGTATTGTTCCTTTGTTTGGTGAGTCAAGAGGCACGGGCCATTGTTTCATGTAGGGCTGTCCAATAACCTTTTTGTATTCTAACTTGTGGATAGCCTACTGATCGTGGATTGCATTATCCCCCTGTGGTGTACTTGTCTGCATCATCTGGGGTACAACTGAACTAGTGAACAATGAGGGAACAGCCATGATTACCCCCCCCCCCAATCCTGTGAGACACAAAGTGGTGCAATGGGAGCTGAGGGATATAAGAAGCGGGCTGCTCCTACCTCTGACAATTCTACAGGATGTCAGTCAAGGGACCATAGTTCAAGCTGGTAGATTACAGAATTGGTCCACTATCAAACACTGAGACCACAAATTCGTTTGGAGCCCAAGTTGGGACTATCCAGTCACCTGGCCACATATCTTGCTATGTTTGGTCGGCTTCTAAGGTTGCCGATCTCTTCTCAATGGGTGCTGACAAAAGTGGGGTGGTGTCTGGGATAGTGGCCCTGGATGCTTTGAAGTCGCGGAGCTTCTAATACCTGACGAGTCAGTGGAATGGTGAGAATTTGTCACTTGCACCATCTCATGTCCTTGCTGGGAATGTACTATATGCTGTTGTCTGTTGTGAACTCAAAAAAGTCTAACTGGAGTGTGGCAACCTTGCCCTGTGTAGTTTGAGTAGTGTTCTGCTATGGGGAAAGTGTGCAGGCATTCAGTGAGATGAGTCCTAGTCTGTGGGATCTTTCTAAAAACAGCCAGGCCAGAGAATGAGAGCACTCCTAAGCCTCATATCTCCACACAAATATTTTTACTTAGACAGTTCCCTGAATGATACCTTTCCTTGTATGCCAAAAAAATTGCCAACATTTTTGAGCAAATTTTTGCTACATAATAAGCTAAATAATAGTATATGTAGACTAGAGATGTTACTTTAAATGTATCAAACAGGATGAATGCCTATGCTAAACTTGGCATATTCCAAAATTGTTTTACTGAATTTTACAATGTCTAAAAATTATACAGTATTGCTAAATAAACCCCATTGATGTAAAAGAAGATGTAAAATGCACCATTGTCTCACAATGGGTATGCCAGCTCCCATTGATTTATCAATAATGTAGAATATATTGAAGTTGGGTGCCAGCATGCCATTAATTTTTTATAAGGAATTTCACGATATACCATATTTAGGTTGAAAGTTGTAAGAGCACAGTCAATTCTAATACTTAAATTGAGCCTGTCACCTGACTCATGCTACCCAATCTGTGGGCAGAACTAATCAGGGCTTTCAGGATTACAGACAAGTATACTGTATATTTATAAAATATCATTTAAAACTGAGGCCAGGGACCTTAGCTTGAGTCATGATTAGTCTGGCTCCGCTTCTGACCGGCTTCTCTCAGCACTTCTTGAAGTGATGTTAAAGACATATGCCAGAGCTATTCAGAGAAAAATATACTTGGTTGCAATTGTGTAGGCAGGCCCTGATTAATGCTGTCGGTAGTTTGGGCAGTATATCAGTTGACAGGTTCCTTGTAATCACATGATGATATCCAGCTTCTATGTATTTTGCACTAAGCACACAATATAACACATAACCAATGTGCAAAGTGTGTTACCCCATTAGCAGCATCTCTAAGAAGCCCTTTGCTCTTTGACTCTTCTTAGCTTTTTTGGAGGCCTTATGGTCAGCTTCATAGTCAATGTCTGACCATACTGCTTCTGTGGAATCCAGGGTATAGCCATAAGGAGTAAAGATGGCAGAATTGATTTGCAGGACTCTAGTCCATTGGCCTGGTCAGTAATCTGTGTGCATTTGGACAGTAGGCCTGCAAATCTCATTATTCAAGGCTCCTCTTTTGATTAGCTGGGCTGGTATAACATGTGTGTCTCATGTCATAATAATGACAGGCACCAGCCCAGCTAATCAAAAGAGGAGATGGAAATGCCACTAAGCAAGGAGATTCTCTGGCCTCCCGTCTAGCGGTCAAATATCACTGACCTGGCCGATAGACCAGAGTTTTGTGAATCGGTTCTCCCATCTCTAATTATTATACAAAGTGGCATGACATTATTTTAGTATCTTAGTCACTTTGATAACTTTAGTGATATATTTAAGTGATTATTTAGTCAGTGCCAAACTAAATACACCAGATTCCTGACTCGAATTGCCCCAATAAACTGGCATTCATTACTTATGCTGGATTTATTATGTGTTTCAAACATCTTTTGATCCTTCCTATCCAGTCTTTAAAAGGAATCTGTCAGCTGATTTTTGCTCTGTAATCTGAAGACAGCATGATGGAAGGGTTAACAAAGAGAATTTAGTGATGCCTTATCAAGGTTTGTGGTGTTGTTTACTCACAATGATTGTTTTAGAAGCAGGACCTTATCATTGCTGAACTACAATGCCTTGTGCCTGGTATTCTGACACTCCACCTCTTGTAATTAGTAGCTCACTGTCAATATACAATGTCTATAGTTGTCTATAGTCCTGTTGTGAGCGGGGACAGCTTTCTCAGCTCTGCTGCATTGCTGTCTATAGTCCTGTTGTGGGTGGGGGCAGCATTCTCAGCTCTGCTGCATTGCTAAATCTAAAACTTTGATTGTGTTAGAACGGCTGCATCCAGTAAACTAAGTGATGCATTGTTAGATTCAGGGTCTCTTTGCCTTCTTCATGTTGTTCTCAGATGAGGTAGCAAAAACCTGCTGGCAGATTCCCTTTAATGAGCTTAGTTAGGTCAAAGTGGTATAGAATAGGGGTCACCATTGAATATGACGTAAATTGTGTATACTTTGGGGGAAAAATATTTGTTCAGTATAAGCTAACCAAAGAGTGGCATATGTATATGGGTCTACTATGTCTAGCAAGATGCACCAATGTGAGCCACTGGACTTGACTGTTAAAATAAATATTTAGTAGACATTCTCTTTTACAGAGCCCATTCTATCGAGCATCATACTTTATAAGTTGCCATTACTTCTATTCAGGTACATTCCCAGCACACATTCAAGCACATTATATATACCAGTCATAAGAGACTCTGGGGGTAAAATGCATCACTATTGTGTCTCCGCAATATTAATTTAAGACGATTAGTGTCCTAGCCCAAGGTAATCTTACTGCCCCTTTTATCAGTTTATATGCCCCCGGACCAGAAATAACACTTGTAATATGATATTAAGATACGATTCCTTACCTTGAGCCTGTCTGCTTGTAAAAGAAGTGTGATCACAATTTCTGAAAACTGTTATCAAAGTTAAGCTGTAATGAAGGCCCTTGGGTCTTCCACATTACAACTGTGTAACTAATTAAGGCTCTGGAGTGCGTTGTAATGTTAGATAAATGGGCAATGGCACAATCTTTGTTAAACAACATAATGCAGATTTATGTGGTTATACAATATGAATGTTGTTAAGGGTATGTTTGCTTAGAAAGCTGAAGGGGGTCTGATGTTCACAGGATTAAGCCAGGGGCATGGTTTGGAATGGCATGAACCTATTAGCAGAGAGTGCAGAACATCATTAGTATGTTAACATAGATCTGATCCTTACTGGAGGCACCGAAAAGGGCACGCAATTAGAAGTTCAAGTGTATTTTCTGGCATGGAAAGGGTTTGCTTGGCTTGGCTTTTTAGCTAAAAAAAAATAAATAAAAATCAGACTTGGTCTAATGCATTTGCGCTCCCTAGGGTAAGAAATAGTAGTCATCTGTATCGCTATTTGTCACATTAAATATTGTTTGTATCCCATATGATGTAAAAAAAGAGGGAAAGGAAAGACAAGTGCAAGAATAGAGACAAAATCATTGTATCAACAAACTGACGGACGTATAAATTACTGATTAAATAATAATGATTAAATAATATATAGAATAAAAGAAATAAAATAATCATAATCATAAATAATCATCAAAATCATAGGTTATCTTAAAGGGATCCTGTCAGGTGCAATATGTATCCAGAACCACGAGCAGTTCTGGGTGCATATTGCTAATCCCTGCCTAACTGTTCCAGCCTATAGTAGCATAGATAAATGCATCTTTAGAAAAAGTATTTCTAAAGCTCCTCTATGATATGCAAATAAGCACAGGGACTAGTGGCAAGGGAGTTAGTTCCTTCGCTTATTCCGCCCTTTTAGAATGTTAGCACACCCAGGAGGGGCGTGCTAACATTCTATTCAAGGGTCACTGCCCAGCATATTCATCGGCAGTGACACGTGTACCTGTGTCTGTTGTACCACCTCAGAATGCTGGACATAGGGTCAGTGTGCATGATCAGAAGTCCCTGTCACTTTCAGTCATGCACACTACACCAGTTTTAACCGGGATGCATACACCCGGATTCATAGTGCAAATGACCGGAAGTCCAGGGATCATGCGCACTAAGCCGCAATTCAGCATCAGGTGCGGTGGCAGCAGAGGTAAGTGCAACCATGCCTCTGATGCTGCGCATTCATTAGCATTTTAACACACCCACAGGTGCGTGCTTACATGCTAAGGGGGCCGACTAGACAAGGGAACTAACGCCCTTGCGACTAGTCCCTAGCCTCATTAGCATATAATGAAGGATCTTTAGAAATACTTTTTCTAAAGATCGCTTTATCTATGCTAGTGTATACAGGAACGGTTATGCAGGGAATAGCAATATGTACCCAGAACTGCTTGTGGTTCTGGGTGCATATTGCACCTGACAAGTTCCCTTTAAGCTTTGTTACATTAATAGGTCAATATCATATGCGATGTGTCTTATTGCATTTTATTATAACTGTGCGTTTTATAGTAATGTAAAGTATGATTAACCTGTAATGTGTGATTAATGTGTTAACTATGCAGTGAAAAGTTGGAATGTTAGTCACATAGGTACTAGAGTAAGATTAGGTTTTAGTATATACAGTGTAATAAATTCTTCCTGCTTGCCAAATAACGGAGAGCCAATAAGGAGGAGTGTCAGAGAGCAGAGAGTTGATTAGGGAGACAGGACAGAGATAGAGTAGTTCCGCAGAAAAGTTCCAGGTGTGCGGACGGGTTTGGTAACTTGGGCCCAACAGGGAAACGGGAGGTATCTTTCTTTGTGTCCAGAGATTACGGCTCACGTTGGGATGGGCTTAGTGTAGCCATCTGAGGCAGCGATTGGACAGAGGAAGCCGTGGAGAGAAGACATAAGGAAACATACAAGTGTAGACTCGGCTGCTGAAAAGCTAATACCCAGGGTGAGTGCTAGACAGAAAAAGTACCCAAAAATACAGCGGCAGCAGAAAAGGATTGTAATGGCCATGTTTGTCAAGAAGGTTGAAGAACGAAAAAACAGATGTTGTGTTTTGTAAAGAAACTCTTTGCGTGATGTGTTGCCCTGCTATGTATGTAATGGTGACTGGATGCGAGGAGGTTGAAGCACCCCTGAAGATCAAAGTGTCACACTATCCAGGGTGGAACACACACACACACACAGGTTCAGTATGTTGAAATAGAGCAGAGTCCTCTTTGCTCCCCTCTACATTTGCTTAGAGCAGCAATGAACCCTTGCCATGAGTGAAACCGGAATGCTGTTGAGGGGGAGTTTAAAGTTGGTTTGCTCCTGGCATCAAGGTTCAATGTGCAGGCGCCGGGCAGGTTCAGAAATCCACAGTATTAACCTGCAGATTAACCTCATATCTTCAGGTTAATAGCATTTCTCAACATAACAGGTTCCCTTTAAGCACTTTCACTTTTTCTACAATGAGCTAAAAAAAATCCCTCAAAAATATTCTTCTAAATTAAAGTTTTGAAATAATGTTATAAACAACATTAAAATGATAGTTGTTGGTAAGGCCAATTAATTACTTGGCTGCTCTTCTGTGAGATCAACGAACTACAAAATCTGCTTGTAATTAGGTAGGCCTGAAAGGTTTAATTTGCTCATTTTTTTCTATTTGGTAACGTTCCAGATATTTTGGCAGAACAGTTTTGTGTGTGCCTTTGTTTTCTTAGTACTTCTATGAAAAAGGCGGCACTTAGCATGTGGATTGTTAAACAAACGTTTCTATCCTTGTTGAGTACTTCACGTCCTACTGAGCTTTCCTGCTGTATTTCACTCTTTATAGGTTACACTCATTTTATTAAAAGCAAGTTATATAAACTAAATCACTAATAAACCCCGAAATTCCAAGAGTAAGTTTTCTTTTTATGTTTGTGAGGTAAAAAAAATTCACAGACATCAAATGTTTTAAATGATATTTTAAAAAAATTGAATTACAATTTAATTTTTGATGTTTGATTTTTTTTTAAGTGTAGCTAGCACTTCAGGTGACCACTTAGAATAAACTGTCATATGTTGAATAAATTGCAATATATCTATATTAATCCTATTCCCATAGATTCTTCACCAGCAGCGCAACGGACCCTCAACTTTCCTTTTGGTATCAATCTCATATGGAAGTACATGATCAAAACCAGCAGCAGTATGTAGGACAGTGCAAAATAGTACTGAGCAGCTGTAGCTGTGTATCCAGTTCAGAGGGGAGATAAAACACTTAAAAGCAGCAATATACGTCTATGTCTATCTGTACCTCTCTATTTCACTCTGATTTTCCCTCATTCCTCTCCTCTCTATAGTCTACAATAAAAAAAACTGTAATTTGATTCCTCAGTAAGCTGGCAGTTCGTTTCATTTTGACCATTGTAGATTTTAGCTGATATTCAGAATGATTGATAAGTTTAAAAAGTGGGCATAAGTTTCAAAAGAAATATTTTTTTATTATAAGTAGTGATGAGCGAATATAATCGCACAAATATTACGGTGTTCGAGATATCTGTTACTCATTGAGTTGTTGCTCCTTACCTTGTGAGTTTCGAGACCCATCCATGCACATTTGGAGCCTGATTTTTAGCCACTAAGCATGCTGGGATTGCTTACCAATCACAGTAATACTGTAGCCATCATTGCTACTAACATTACTGTGATTGGGAGGCACAGAGAAAAAAAAATGACTTCCTGTCATTAACCCCTTCAGCCCCCGGGCACTTTCCGTTTTTGCGTTTTTGTTTTTTGCTCCCCTTCTTCCGTGAGGTGTAACTTTTTTATTTTTCTATCAATCTTGCCATATGAGGGCTTGTTTTTTGCGGGACGAGTTGTACTTTTAAATGAAATCATAAGTTTTACCATATAGTGTACTGGAAAACGGCAAAAAAATTCCAAGTGCAGAAAAATTGCAAAAAAAGTGTGATTGTACAATAGTTTTTGGGATATTTTATTCACTGTGTTCACTATAAGGTAAAACTGAGGTATCTATGTGATGCCTCAGGTCAGTGCGAGTTTGTAGACACCAATCATGTATAGGTCTACTTGTATCTAAGGGGATAAAAAAATTCACAAGCTTGTCCAAAAAAAGTGGCGCACGTTTTGCGCCATTTTCCAAAACCCGTAGCGTTCTCATTTTTCAGGATCTGAGGCTCATTGATGGCTTATTTTTTGCATCTTGACCGGACGTTTTTAACGGTACCATTTTTGCGCAGATACTACGTTTTGATTGCTTGTTATTGTATATTGCGCAAAATTTGCGGTGACCAAAAAACGTAATTTTGGCGTTTGGAATTTTTTTGCCACTACGCCGTTTACTGATCAGATTCATTGATTTTATATTTTGATAGATCGGGCATTTCTGAACGCGGCGATACCAAATATGTGTATATTTTTAATTTTTTTAACCCTTTAATTTACAATGGGGTGAAAGGGGGGTGATTTGAACTTTTAGGTTTTTTTATTTTTTTTTTAAATTTTTTAAAACTTTTTTTTTACTTTTTTTTCTTTTACTAGTCCCCCTAGGGGGCTATAGCGATCAGCAATCTGATTGTCTGCACTATCTGCAGATCTCAGCTACAGAGCTGAGAACTGCAGATTTGCTGCTTTACTTTCAATGCTGGCTGTATTCCGGCATTGAGAGGAAGTGAGTCATGTTAGCTACAGGCGTCATCACATGACCATGTGCTACCATGGCAACCATCGAAAGTCACGTGATTATGTCACGTGACTTCCGGTGGGGGTGGGGTAAGTGACTGTCATGGCGGCGCCCATATACATATCACTGCCAGATTTTGGCAGTGAAATGTAAGGGGTTAATGGCCGCGGGTAGAAGCGATTCCACCCGTGGCTAGCAGGTGCACATGTCAGCTGTTGATAACAGCTGATATGTGCGCGGATCGTCGGTGCCTACCGGCGGCAGGGGGCGGGGATTACCGGCACACGATCCATGATGTACCCAGTACGTCATGGGTCGTTAAGGGGTTAAAACAGGAGAATTATACTTACCAAGTTTTGCTGTCACATTACTTTCTGGTCTGCTCATTAACACTTATGAATATGCACTGCTTCCCCCGCTCACCCTGTGGGCTGGTGTCTGTGATTGGTTGAAGTCCTGCTTCCCCTGCTGCCTCTCTCTGCTGGAGTCTGAGATTGGTGAAGTGTAGAAATAAATAAATATTGGAAAAAATGATATATGGTCCTCCATATTTTGATACCCAGTGCAGATAAAGCAGACGGCAGGCAACAGGCTGCAGCCCCCAGCTTTGTGCGTTATCTTTTCTGTGTATCAAAATACAAGCAACCAAGTGCAGCTTTTTTTAAAATTATTTAAATAAAATAATTAAAGAAAACAGTGTGCAGTCCACCCCCAAATTGACACAGCCACAATAAAGGGGACAGCTGGGAGCTGGTATATTCAGGCTGGGGAGACTCATGGTTATTGGGCCCTCCCCAGCCATAAAAATGCAGTCAGCAACTGCCCCGCAATTGTCACAGCCATCAGATGTGACAATTCTAGCACTATACCCAGCTTATCTTGATTGCCCTTGAGTGGTGGCAATCGGGATAATATAAAGAGTTAATGATATCTGTGATTTGTCAAAAAATCACAGCTGTCATCAAGTCCGAGGTTAGTAATGGGGAGAGGTGTATGAGACCCCCATTATTAACCCTGTAAGAAAAAAATACATAGACACGAACACATAAAATTCCTTTATTAAAAAAAAATCAATCACACTCTTTCACCAAATTATTAACCCCCTCAAACACCCAGACAGGTTCGACATAATTCACAATAGGTCCCATGATGATCCCGTCAATGCTATATCCAGAAGCTGCAGTGAGAGAAAATGCAACCACTCACTGCAGCTTTTGGGGCACACTGTAAGACACACAGCTGTAAGACAGTCGGATTCTCATGGTACCAAGTGTGACCGTCGGTGAACCTGCTGGTGGAATTCTGTACTGCCAGATTGCGGGACACAATGCCACAGCAGTCCACCAATTCAACAGTCAGGTCACCAGAGTGCACACTCTGAGTTACCCATTGTGCTCTGTGAAAGTTGAACTTTCTGCTCTCAGTTAAAGTGGAATCCACTGCTAGATTACTAGACTATCAGATTGCAGGATGTGGCCGCACAGCAATCCAGCAGTGGGTTCAACTTTCACTGAGCATGAACTTCAGTGACCTGACTGCTGTATTGTCAGACTGCCATGTCCCACAATCTAGCAGTCGAGCCATTTGGCAGCTGTGAGGCCTGGATACCATAACAGAGCCTTTAAGGCAGCCTTTAAGTCTCTTTGCATTCCCAGCAGTTGTGACACCTGGAGACTGTGAACTCTGGCAACAGTTCACAACCTCCAGATGTCCCAGCACCGAATATACTATTGATTTAAATTACCCGCTTCCTCCTGCCTGTGTGGTCCGAAGCACCTGACAAAAGCGATAATCCATTGTTCCTTGCAATTGTATTCTCCTTCCACACCTGTGTGTGAGAGGGTGGCGGTTGGAGCTACAGCAGACCCATCGGCATGGCATTGTCTGTCAACACAGCTGCATAAGCGAGACCTTACTGGGGTAT
Source organism: Anomaloglossus baeobatrachus (assembly GCF_048569485.1). NCBI lineage: Eukaryota > Metazoa > Chordata > Amphibia > Anura > Aromobatidae > Anomaloglossus > Anomaloglossus baeobatrachus. The sequence goes on from NC_134354.1 coordinate 215,723,459, forward strand.
ACGTGACCACCACTGCCTTGAAGATTCCATGAGGAGTCCCTGCGATCTCATCCATTGGGCACACGCTTATTACAGGTGTTGTGCGGGGTTGCACAACCATGACAGGTGAGTGCACTCCCCCACACTTCACCCTAATACAAGAATCTTTGATAATGGAACGCTGCTATCTCTCTTTTTCTCTTCATATATTGAGAGCTATCATTTTTCTGTTTTTCTTCCAAAAGAGTCACGTGAGTGCTTATATTTTGCAGGATGAGTTGCCATTTTTATTAATACCATTTACGTGCACATATTGTTTTTAGATCAATTTCTATTCTGATTTTTAGTAGGCAGAATGAACATGAAACAGCAATTCAGGAATTGTTTTTGGGAGGATTTTTTATGCTATTCATAGAGTGGTAAAAGTCATAAGACAGCTTTATTCTTTGGATCAGTATAATTACAGCTACACCATATTTATATTTTTTTTGTTTTGCAGATATGGTCTAACAGGCTTGCCATAGTCTGCAAACCCAGAGGTCATCATGATTACCTCGGGGTTGCATTGGACTCGATAGGGAGCACACTCCCCCTCCCAGCCTCCTAAATGTTGCGATCGATTTCGAGTGTGGAATTTAGGGGGTTAAATAGCATGGGGAGGTGTAGGCACCACAATTCACTGTGAGAGCCAGGACTTGGCTATCATGGAAGCCAAGCTTCTCGCGGCAATCATGTGGGCACAGCTCCTGTGCCCCTCATCATCGCCATGACATACCCATACATTATAGGTCGGGAAACTCTATCTGATGATGACATTTAGGTATGTCAAATGTCGTGAAGAGGATAAAGCACCTCAGTTCCTAACCTATCACCTGGGTTTTGTTTGTTCCCATTCTTTCTGGAAAATGAGACATTTATTTAGTTCTCCCATACTCATGGTGGCATATTTACATATAAAGTGATTAACAACAAAAGGAGCCTTTGACTGACAATCGCATTGACCGATGTCCAAAATATGGTACATTTTGCTTGACTAAACACATGTTAAATGCATGAGGACAATAAAGGTGATTGATTAGCATTGATTTGGACAAAGATCTAGAATTCCTATGGTTATTTGCCTAATAAGACTTATAAATTTGATTATTTTTCAAGTGCTGAAATGTACCCTTAATAAGTCTTACATCTCAGATGACAAACCTATATACTGTTACCTGACCTATATACTATGTACAGTCCATGTGCCTACACCTTGTTATGACTTATAGAATGGGCATAGTAACTAAAGATCTACTATAAAGTAGATATAAAACATCACCGGTAATTTAGAGTGACATGTGGCATTACCCTCAGAAAAGCAATGCTGTTTAGGCAAATGGAGAACAAGGGGTCTTCTGCTTTAATAACCATTCCATCTAATCTAATCAGAAAGACAGAAATTCCCCAGGTTATGATGGAAGGATTTTACTGCCTTCATTAAACTGTTTTTTGTTATTTGTCTACTGCACATTTTGACCACTGCCTTAGGATTATAATACTATTTTATTGTGGACATCTACATTTCTATTGTATATTAGCGTGAATGGCATCAACAAAAGAAGGCAAAATTATGTTATTATGTTCCTAAAGGCTGTGTAAAAAGGATGAAATCATTTTGGAAACGTAAGGAAATAGAAGTTAATAACTACATTTTTTTTTACTATGTTCCCAACTTTATAAGTTTTAGACTACACCGGTGAGGAAACATTTAGGCCCCAATTCTTTAAAGTGTTTTAGCCAAAAATGTAGTGTAAAACACTTAAAGAGTCACCAAGTGTTTGAATGACTCGAGGTTGCATAAAAAGTGTGTGACTTTAGTGTTTTCAAGCAGGTTTCGTCAGGTTCCGACAAAAGGAGCTGGGCTGGTGTAGAAATGGGGTTCGGTGATGACAGCTCAGTTATTTCACCAAAAATGTTCTTATAGTCTCTAACTGGAGTATGATTTGTGGCAAGATATGTGGAGGCTCACACCACTTTTGAAACATTCCTGATTTGCTAAAGCTCACACACTTCGAAATGAATCAGTTGCCCAAGTCTGCGCTCCACCCCTGTCATGAAGACTTTTGGGAACAATCCGGTCTAGATAAATTGAGGACTTAGTTTTTATTTTACTTGCATGATGTTGTACTCTGATGTCATTTGCAGTGGATATGAGGAGCAGAGTCACTATTTGATTTCATCTGCTGTTCAACTTTTCTGGCATACAGAGCATAATAACCATTTATGATTGTATCCACAATTTGATTATTGAAACAATTGAATATGTATCATGTGGCTGAGCAAGTAAAGTTGATAATACCCAAGTGCTGAGTTACTTTTTTTGGGGGGGTACAAGTAGATACTATGATGGGGTTAGCATAAGGTGTTGTCAGAGATGTAATTGTGGAGGCTTCTCCATGGCTTTGGTGCCCCAAGTGGAACTCCTTAAAATACCATAAGAATTGTATACGAAATATGTTTGTTGGAGGCCTTCTTACATCAGGATCAAGGTAATTCAGCTTACACCTTTGAACAATCAATACCCAATCTTCAGAATGATGACATTATGCAGAGCACCTGTACATAGCTGGAAAATTATCAGTATATGGTCATTTTATGTTGGTATTATCCATAATTAGCCTCATGGTAAAATTGGTCTTTGCACAGTGTTCTTTTGTGTGTAACCATTTTGATGGTTTTATTCATTCATCTCATGGTGAATTGGTCACAATATGGGGATATTATTTTGTTAATATTAAATATAAGCCAAATGATCTGGGGAGGATCAAATTCAATTTAAATTTCATGCAAATTGAAAAAAAATGAGATTTTATTTGAGATTCAGAAAAAAACAACTTACCCCATCAAGGTTATAAATGACTTAGGGACAAAATGTAGAACTGGTGGAGGAAGGTTAAACTAGATGGACCTAGGTCTTTTTTCAACCTAAGTAACTATGTAAAATTTCTTAAACTGCTAATATAATATGTGAAAATGTAATTTAATAACTTTTAAATATTTTATATAAATATCACTTTGGTGACCTTCATATTACTGCCATCGTGATATGAAGACTTTTTAACACTATTAATCAATACTCCTCACTCAGAATAACATCATTTTCTTTTTTGCAGAATAAATAGAAAGGTGATTTGACTTCAGAGATGTCACCCAATTCAAGTTTTGACATTTTTCCAATTTACTGTGAGATTCTCTTTTAGAATTTTAGAGAATAATAAGGGAATCAATTTCCCCATTGTATTTTATAGGCTAGTAGATCAATATATAAATCGAACTGTTGGCTCCAGCAAAGCAATTTTCTCATCTCTATTGATAACCTGCACTAAAATTAGTAGTAAAATTCTAAAGGAAAACAAAAATCAAAATAGATTTTATTTTAGAAGATTTTAATTAATGAGATAAAAATGTCAATAAACAAATGTATATGAAAACAAATATTTATATCTAATATATAAAGCTGAATGTGTGTATGTATGTCCGGGATTGGCATCTGCACCGTCGCAGCTACAGCCACAAAATTTTGCACACTCACACGTCTGGACGCCGAGAGCATCATAGGCTATGTTATGAGGAGAAATTTTAACCCCGCGCGTTCCAATTTATCAATCAATTTTGCCCCTATCTACATAATGGGGAAAAAGTGAAACGAAAAGTGTATCCGCACCGTCGCATTTACAATCACGAAATTTTGCACAGACACCTCATGTGACCCAGGGAACGTCGTAGACTATGTTTTGACAGGAAAATTTAACCCCGCGCTTTACAGTTACTCTCCAAAAAACATGTCTCCATTAAAGTAAATGGAGCCTGGAACTACAGGTTATTAGTAGGAGCTGTGATTAGTTGCTATAGGAACAAAAGACATTCATAGTATAAGAAGCTTATATATGAGGTAATAAGATGTTGGTTTGGAGACAGATAGAGAGAGATGGACAGAGAGACGGACAGAGAGACAGACAGAGAGACAGACAGAGAGAAAGACAGGAAAAGAGACAGAGACAGAGAGATAGAGACAGACAGGGAAAGAGACAGACAGATACAAACGGTGAAAGAGACAGACAGAGACAGACGGTGAAAGAGACAGACAGAGACAGATGGTGAAAGAGACAGACAGCGACAGACGGTGAAAGAGACAGACAGAGACAAACCTGGAAGGAGACAGACCTGCAGACCTGGAAAGAGACAGATCTGGAAAGAGACTAACCTGGAAAGAGACAGACCAGGAAAGAGACAGATGGGGAAAGAGACAGATGGGGAAAGAGACAGATGCGGAAAGAAACAGATGGGGAAAGAGACAGATGGAGAAAGAGACAGACAGACATGCAGACAGGGACAGAGACAGGTATTTGTTTTGTGGTTTATGTGTGCAGAATAAATTTTTGTTATTACATTCTATTTTGTTAACAACAGTTATTAACCCGGGCAAAGCCGGGTAGTACAAGTGATAAATAAAGCTAAAATCTAAAGCCATCCAATAAAATTAATACAGTGAAGAACTAGAGGTATTGTTCACAGCAACAAATCACATGATTACAGGAATCATATTTAGACTTATTTGTTTTATATTTTTTAAGGTTGAACACCGACATGAATTCATGAACTTCAACATATACTCTAACAAGATACTCTAACAAGAGGAAGGCAATAACCCCATGGGACAGACACTAAGCTCCATATTAAGGGAAACATTCCTTTCCAACTCCACATACAGCAATCAGAGTAGCTCCCTGGATCAACGCCCCATCACAAACTTGCTAAGAAAGATAAGAGGTGATAGTTGGTATATACTGTGTATATATAAACAAATATATATATATATATATATATATATGGATTCAAATGTAGAGAAGAAGTGGCAGCTCACACGGATAGTAGGCAAAAGTTTGTTTATTCTTATATATATAAAAGGTTTACCACAGATAAATGTAAGGTTATGTACATGGGAAGGAGAAACAGATGCTATGATTACTTGCTAAAAGGAAAACTGCTGGGGTAATCAGACATGGAAAAAGACTTAGGCATCTTAGTCAATAAGAAGCTAAATTGGAGTGCCAAGTGTCAGGCAGCAGCCACCAAAGTAAATAGGGTCATAGGCTGCATTAGAAGAGGTCTGGGGGCACAAGATGAAAACATCATTCTCCCTCTGTACAAATCACTTGTCATACCACACTTGGAGTATTGTGTGCAATTCTGGGCGCCGGTGCTCAAGAAAGACATTCCTGAACTTGAAAGAGTTCAGAGGCGGGCAACTAAAATAATAAATGGAGTGGGTGCATTACAATACCCAGAAAGGTTATCAAAATTAGGTCTATTTACTCTAGAAAAGAGAAGACTTAGGGGAGGCCTAATAAAAATGTAAAAGCATATCAGAGGGTAATACAGAGATCTCTACCATGATCTGTGTGTACCAAGGACTGTGACAAGAACAAGGGGGCATTCTCTTTGTTTGGAAGAAAGAAAATTTCTGCACCCGCATAGAAGAGGGCTCTTCACGGTAAGAGCAGTGAGGCTCTGGAACTCTCTTCCTGAGGAAGTGGTGATGGCCAACTCACTGAATAAATTTAAGAAAAGAATGGATGCTTTTCTTGATAGCAACAGTATAGAAGGTTATGAATAACATAATATTACAGGTAGATAGTTGACCCAGCTTAGGAGTCGGGAAAGAATTTTTTTTACCTATGAAGAAAATTGGCTTCTACTCTGTGGTTTTTGGCTTTCACAGGGTCAACACTGCAGAACAGTGGCACTAAAATAGGCTGAACTAGATAGACATAAGGTCTTCCTTCTGCATTAGAAACTATGTTAACTATATATATATATATATATATATATATATATATATAGATATATATATATAGATACATATACAGGCACCTTCTAAAGTGGAAAGCTTGGATATGAGAATCTATAACCGACATTAGATGTTAAGACATGTGACTATAGCTAAAGGCCCAGTCACACTAAACAACTTACCAGCGATCCCAACAACGATACAACCTGATAGGGATCGCTGGTAAGTTGCTAGGAGGTCACTGGTGAGATGTCACACTAAGCAACGCTCCAGCGATCCCACCAGCAACCTGACCTGGCAGGGATCGCTGGAGCGTCGCTACACGTGGAAGCATGCTGCGCTTGGTAACTAAGGTAAATATCGGGTAACCAACCTGATATTTACCTTGGTTACCAGCGCACACCGCTTAGCGCTGGCTCCCTGCACACCTAGCAACAGTACACATCGGGTTAATTACCCGATGTGTACTCTGCTACATGTAGAGGCAGCAGGGAGCTGGCTTCTGCGGACGCTGGTAACCATCGGGTAACCAAGAAGCCCTTCCCTTGGTTACCCGATATTTACCTTCGTTACCAGCGTCCGCCACTCTCACACTGCCAGTGCCAGCTCCCTGTTCCCTGCACTCCTAGCCACAGTACACATCGGGTTAATTACCCGATGTGTACTCCAGCTACGTGTGCAGGGAGCAGGGAGCCGGCACTGACAGCTGAGAGCGGCGGACGCTGGTAACAAAGGTAAATATTGGGTAACCAAGGAAAGGGCTTCTTGGTTACCCGATATTTACATTGGTTACCAGCGTTCGCAGAAGCCGGCTCCCTGCTCACTGCACATTTAGTTGTTGCTCTGTCGCTGTCACATACAGCGATGTGTGCTTCACAGCGGGAGAGCAGCAACTAAAAAATGGTCCAGGACATTCAGCAACAACCAACGACCTCACAGCAGGGGCCAGGTTGTTGCTGGATGTCACACACAGCAACATCGCTAGCAAGTTGTGCCTCAGCAGCGATGTTGCTAGTGATGTTGCTTAGTGTGACAGTACCTTAAGGTGAGTAGTAAAAAAAGAGCTGCACCTGAGATTAAGGCTCCAAAGGATAGCCAGATAGGAAAGAGTCCTTAACCCCTACAGTACCAAAGAAAAGCAAATACATTTAAAAATAAGCTGCAGACCTGTGCACAATAAGGTGCTGTGACTAGGGATGATCGAATACTTCGCTTCGCGAATAGTTTCCGAATACCTCGCCGCTATTCAACTATTAGATGCGCAATGTTGTTATTTGGGTTTCCCATAGACTTACATTTCGCATTGAATATTCGCAAATAGTCGAATAGCGGCGAGGTATTCGGAAAATATTCGCGAAGCCGAAAAATCAAAGTATTCGATCATCCCTAGCTGTGACCTTCAGGTCCAAGACTCATAAGACATCCCCTGGAGCAGGGCATACCCATGAGAAGCAGAGAGACATTTAAGCCTCTCTGAACAGCTCTTTCTAGAGAAATCCAAAATTGCTTGCAAATAATGTAATACTTGGCCCAAATTTGCTGCAATAGTCTTGCATGCTCTAGTGGGACTTATCAAAACAACCCCAAAGGTGTTAATTTTGCGGGCGCCTTGGGTAGTTCAGGAAACGGAAGCCTAAATGACCTAAATTTTGTACTGTAAATGTTGGCAAGTACAAAAATAATGAAGCTTTGCAGAATGATGGAACATGAACAGCTCAGTTGGCAATGACAATACTGATTTTACAGAAAAAAAACAGTAAATTATTGCTAAAGTTTAGATATGACCTTTTTTATCTCGGTTTGAAGAAAAGAGAATTATTTTTCATTTCCTATCAATTTTAGGCGAGCAAACGGCTCAGAAAGATTACTGATGATTCACAGTTTCAGTCACCCTTTAGTTTATATTATTATTCTGCAAATTAGAAATTTACACAACCGGTTTTAACTCTAAAAATGACTCACATCAATATCACCGGATAATGGTGACTAAGAGCGGATTACCATTGCTGAGACAATTCCATCCAAATGACAAGACTATTGCTGCAATCTAAAGTAGGTATTACCAAAAACTAAATCCATTGTTAATTCCCAGATCATTGTGTATGGCTTCCGTCTGCAAAACCTGAAAGGACATGAACAAGTTCTGGAAATAATGAGCATGTCAGTTTTCATATTTCTTACATATTTATAAGTAATGTGCTTGAGGACACAATCCCGTTTCTTACATTGTTATGAGCTCTGACACACAGGCAGATTCATAAATATGCTGAAAAAGCAGATTTCCAACATAATGTAATTAATTAGGAGCACATATTGCAGGGAATATGCAAAAATATTATCATGTACTAACATAAGACAGTGGCAAAAATACTACTCTGCGTTATACTTGACATATAAGGAACACATAAAACTTATTTTCTGCCTCCTTAATCACTACTGTCCAATCAAATAAGGAATCATTGCTTGCTGGCTCACAGCATTAGTTGGGACTCTTACCCTAGAAACAGCACCATATACTGTATATTATTGAGGGTTGTTGCTTTTGGTTTTGACCAATGTGAAAAAAATAAGAAAAATTAAGAACAATGGCAATGTGTCTGTGTCATGTCAATGACTACTGGTTTGAAAGGATGTTTGCTGCATTGACTGGGTTGTTTCCCAGCTTGCAGCTCATGTGGTGGATCCCTGTTGGTGGCCTTGGCTCTCCAGGCAGCTGCTGGCCACCTAATGATGCCTTGACAATTTTGAGCTGGTGATCAGATTGGGTTATAAATGAGACCACTTATGAATATTGGGCCTCAAATTCTATTTGAAAGAAAGTTATCATATGTCCTATGCCTGTATTTTTTGCTGTAAACACATAGAACTTGGCACTTATAGACATGAGGTAGAAAATGTATTTGCAGTCCAAAAGTGAGTGTACAACTTGTGATAAAGAGCAATACAAAAAGTCTGAAGTAGTAAGAGTGCTCTCACAACTGTTGGTCCTCTTTTGTCTCTCTTATAGCTCTTTATCACAACTTGGTCCATGTCTTTCTGTATAAACCATCTCTGTGTACCTGATGAAAGTTAAAGTCAAAGATCGAAAGACACTCACTTTTGGATTGCACATACATTTCCTCTCATATCTATACAAGCCTAGCTCTTTGGATTTACCATATACAATGCCTGGGCCTCTACTATAACATCATCTCATCTGAAGTCCCTGGTTTAAACAGGAATTGTATCCTTGACTTGATCCTAATTTTGACCCTAGCATGATTCCTGACTCCATCATTTTCTTTTCTCCCCTGCAATGTTATATTCTGGTGATGAGCCTCAGTTAAGTTTCGGCTATGAAACTCCTTCCTTCACTATCAATTGGTGACTCTCAGAGATCTTGACTTGGAAATGTAACCAGGAAAGTCCATAATGTATTGAGAAGATTTATCTACTCTTGCCTCCCCTTTTTCAAGGCTGTGCAAAATCATATTTTGGCTTATAGGAATAACATATTTGATAAGATGAGCCATTTGATCATGGGGCCATGTGAGCTGATATTTTCTGTGCCTTACTTAACAGTTAACCTACAGTTCAAGGTTCAATGTATGAATTATGTCAATTAAATGGGTACGTGATGGGATATGTTTATGGGTATAGCATCAATACAGCCTCCATGTCATGTCAAAAGGTGGGAAACTGGAGGTGGAGCACAAATAGGAAACTTTAAACTGTAATGTGTGATTTTTTTGTGAGTTTCTAGAGTTTGTGCAATAAAAATAAGTGTGGGCGCTAAAGAGCCTATGATCCTCTTATTCGAGGTGTCGGATATTTTTCAATCCATTGTAACAGATCTGAGGAATTTGTTATAAACTCATATTTTCTTAACAGAATTTTTAGGTTCCCCAGAAAAGGGGATCAATGTCTAATTTCTGATGACCCCATTGCTGGAATTACCATGTATCACAAGAATGGGAGTTCTGATACCCCATTCTTTTTCAGTATGACCAGCATTGAATAAAGTGACATGTTCGGACAAAAGCACTTCTGTTCAACCTATGTATAGGACTGATGGAGATACCCAATCAACTATACTTGGCTTATTGGCCCACAGGCACTGATTGAAGAAGCAATAGCCACTCATGGCCATGCTACTCAAATTATTACTCACCTGAAGGGAAGAGAAACATGAGGGAGTCACAGTGTTGGGATCCTTAGCAATCAAACATTTATTGCCCATTCTTTGGATCGGTGATAAATGTCTTTCATGGGAAAACTCTCGTAAGAGTAGTCTTAAAATCTAAGTCACAAAACACTATTTTTTTTCTAACTGAAAATTGGGTGATCTTATACAATACCTGTGTCCAGGAAGGCTCTCATTAAACTTATAGTATTCTGAAAAAAATGGGTTTAATAAGTGGATCATTAGCCATTTTCATTATCCATATTCTAACGCGCTTTAAAACATCTCATCCATGTGCATATTCTCGCTTTGTTGCTGTGAACATTATTGATTTGACAGACGTCCTCTGGGGAATCTTTCTAGAGAAGATGAAATGATCATTCATGAGTCTGATTTAGCTGTATTATTCAGATCGTTCTCTGGCTTTTCTAAATTTTAAAGGATTTATATGAAATGACATTTTCCATATACTATATTTATCTTTCATATATAATATTAATTTTTCATATTCAATAGATTACAGATTTTATATATTATTAGCTGCTCTCTGTACAGATAGATGGCATCTGAGACATGTTAAAAGTTCACGTTCAGTGATAAAATTCTAACGTTTTAGGGGAAATTAACCAACAAAAATTTCATTGACAATATGAATAGTCTTCTAAACATTTTCCACCCAAGTCCCATCATGTAACATTTCCAGGGGGCATGCCCTCTTCCTCATGTACCCAAGTCTAGGTTTCAAGGTAGACTACATAGTATTATGCACCCCCATATAGCATTCTGCAGCCATCACATAGTATTATACACCCTCACAGAGTATTACACCCCCCACAAAGTATTATGTACTCTCCATATAGTATTATGCACCACCACATGCTATTATGCACCCCTTACATAGCAATATGCAGCCCCACATAGTATTGTACATTTCCAGATAGCATTATGCAGCCCCACATAGTATTATGAAGCCTCACATAGTATTATGCACCCACCACATAGTATTATACACCCCCACACAGAGTTTTCACAAGTTATTATGCTCATCTTTATTTCTTCCCATTTTATTTCACTATTTTATTTACAATGACCTCTCCATAGAATGTTTTTCTTAAATTATTGGAAGCAAAACTCTATTAGTCCCTGATCTTTATTCCATTCTTATACACATATGGTATCGTGGAGACTTTACTGTTATTGACACATGGAGCATAACATTTTATGTTATTTGGCTCTGCTTGCATAGATACTATGACATTCCATAGGGGAAATCACGTCAAAGTTTTTGTGACTGTTAAAAACAAGAACAGTGCAGAATACTGAACAATGAAAGAAACCTTGACGGAAATGTTATAACTCTATTATAAAGTATAATCAAGTATAAGATACCATTGATACCATCTTCAGGAGAGCTGTTAAGCTAGTGTAATCTGAGCCTAATACTTAAATAAAAAATAATAATTCTATAACCTAATCTCAGGGCCCCAGGTATGGAAACACAATGAGATTCTAAATATTATATTTTTTTTAAAAAAAGGAAAATGATTTGTAAAACGCCAAGAAATTTAGAAGCTTCACATACAACATTTTTACGAATAATTTATACACTGGTTTAGACTTTTAGGATTTTGAAATTTAATGTACTGTACATTGTAGTATAATTTCATAAATATTAAAGCTAATAGTTATTTATAACTCTATCATGTTTATATCTGTACTTTTTATGTTTTGACATCTTAATTATCACTGTTTACATTTTTTTGTTTTCAGCTGTTCATTAAATATATATCAATTTTTTAAACTTTTTGCAGAACCTCGTGGTACTATTCTTTTGTTGGAATCCTCACATTCCCTATCCTGTCTCTTCACAAGAAACAGATTGATATTTTGAAAGACTGAAAAAAACATTTAAAACAATATCATCTCATTGTTTTTTTGTTTATGGATTTGTTTGATATGAATATTTAGAGATGAAAGTGTAATATCTTGAAAAGATGTTTAGAAGTGCTTATAAGTTTATTTGTATCTCTAAAATGTTACAAAATACTTAAAGCTAATCCCTTTATGAGATAAGTGTCAGTTCGCAATTACAACATATCTAGTCAAAGACAAAACTTAGCTTTGATGAGAACTGACATTTAATTATACTCTTGGTCTGACAAGTAGCTAAATTATAGCAGACAATTCCAGCACCTATGAAGCTTTATTTTGTTAGAAAGTCACAAGTTCTCTCTTCTCTCCGCTTCCAAATTTGTTTTTAAAATTGATGACATGTCCTTAGGAAAGGCCATGAACGTTTGACTGGTAAGGTATGTTCTACGGTACCCCTGCAGATCAGCGAGTCATATTTACTAAATGTTAGCATGGCATGGCATCTTGTTTGTATGAATGACAATGTTTGGTCGTGCAACTTGTCTCACTCATAAAAATGTGGATGTTTTGGAAGAACCTTACTTTCATAAATTACTTCTAAAGTGAAGACGCCATTGGGCCTCGGTAGACAATAGAAAAAGCCTTTCACTTTGACCACTGCCTAATCCCATAGGTTATACAACATTGATGGTCAGTCCTACAGTAAATTTGAGCCATCAACCATTAAATGGCTTTTAACATGGGACAATAAGGCTCATCTGATCATTAAATTAAATAAAAGTTGCCAATTATTGTCCATTGTAAATATTTAGGGTTTTTCTCTTTTGGAATAGATTTTTGCTTGGCTTTATAATTTAAGTCACATATGAAGGCTGTTTAACCCCTTCCTAACATATTGCATGATGTACTGTTACGTCACAAGTCAATTTCCCTGCCCCTGTCTCTGATCCAGGCTCAAGAGATGAGCCTGCATTTTATCCAGCAGATAATAGATATGAGCATCTAAAAGGAACAAGTGAACCTGACCTCCCCACCCTGTTAACTCCTTAAATCTTAATTTACAGCATGCCAATAGGGGGTGTGTCATTCCATGCATCAACCAGACCCCCATATAGTTAAATTGGGGTGCCAGGGGCTTGCAAAAGACCCCTATGACTGCAATGATGGCACTTTTCATGTGAGGCACAATGCATGTCAATAATAAGCACCACATTTCTTTCCATTTGTTCGTATATATCAATAGCATCCACCAGACCTCACCTGACCTCATGGAGCCCCCTGCATATAAATGACATACATCATGTCCCATATGATGAATGGGGCCTAGTGAGGGGAAGACACTGCCAAAACCAAGACAGCAAAGACACTGTGTGTGCATCTAGATTTGTGTAAAAATATATGAATAAATAAATAAATAAATTGGCATAGGCTCCCCCTATAGTGTGATACCCAGATAAAGCATATGGCTACAGGCTGCATCCCCAAGCCATGCATGTTAACTTGACTGTGAATCAAAATAAGAAGAACCGCATGCTGCTTTTTTTTTAAATGATTTAAATAAATAATTTAAAAAAAACGGCGTGTGATCCCCCAAATTTTGCTATCCAGCCATGATAAAGCCGACAGCTGGGATCTGGTATTCTCAGGCTGGGGAGATCGATGGTTATTGGGCTTCCCAGCCTAAAAAGAGCAGCCTGCAGCCACCCAGGATTGTTGCATCTATTAGATGCGACAATCTTGATTGCCCTGGTGCGGTGACAATTGGGGTAATAAGGGGTTAATAATGGCTCACAGCTAACACTAAGCCCTAGATTAGTAATGGAAGGCATCTATGAGACCCCCCCCATACCTAATCTGTAAGTGAAAATAAATCAACCCAAACACCCAAAAAATCCTTTATTTGAAATAAAATACAAAAAATCCTCTTTCACCCCTCTATTGCTACATCTAAAATGACAATGCTTGGGCAGATAACATATCTGCCCACTGTTGGTTTTAGGCAGAGACTGAGGTGAGGTCACTGAGTTCACGGACTACATCTCCTGGCAGAAAACTCAGGGTTTTTCTTTTACCACATTCTTGCACCAAATCTACAACTCCTGGCAAAAACAAATTGCATCACTGATGCATCAAAACCACATGGTGTTTTCATCCATTTTGTTGCCAGGAGTTGTAGATTGGGTGCAGGAATATGGTGTAGAAATTTCAGCACCAAATCTGCATTTCTTGGCAAAAAAAATGTGGTTTATGCCAGGAGATATAGGTCTGTGAACTCAGCAATGCAGGCCTCTCAGTTCAATGAGGTCAAGTTACCTGCAATCACAGGTGGAGGACCATGGGAACCTCCAGCTGTTACCACAAATAAAATGAGTGAAGTCACTGCTATGGTTGTAGCTCATTCTCTGCCTGAAGCTCACAGTAGGCAGTCATGTTCTGTGTACTTCAAACTGCTGGGTGTTGTGGTGCGCACCTGTAATCCTATCTCAATGGGGAGGTTTGGGCTGTTGGACTACAGGAGCCCGGCAGTTCTAATCTGTTCTGTGGAATGCAGATCAAGTGTCAACTCTCCCTATATCGATATGCCACTTCAAATGTAGCAGAGCTGTAATTGTCGTGGGACCTCGTGCGGATTATGTCAGACCTGCAGGAGTGTTTTGGGGGTTAATAAAGGGGTGAAAGAGGGTTTTATTTGTATTTTATTTCAAATAAAGGATTTTTGGGTGTTTGTTTTTATTTCTTTTCACTTACAGATTAGTAAAGGGGGTCTCATAGATGCCTCCCATTACTAATCTAAGACTTAATGGCAGCTGTTATTAACCCCTTATTACTTCAATTGTCACCACACTAGTGAGTTACCCAGTGCAGGGAAACAGCCCATCACAGTGTCACAGAAAGATACCTGACACACTGGCAGGCTGTTTCATGCAGCGCACAGGCAGATACCGGCTCAACCGGAGGGCGCAACAGAAAGTCACAACACGGAAGCTGCACCGAAGTCATGACTGTGACAAACCAATTGCACATTGTGTCTACCACATTTTGCTTTAAAAAAAAAGGCATAAGGGCTTTATTTATGATGTTGTTCTGCCTGGAAAATTAATGTTAAGAAATCTTTCTCTTTGTCTATAGGCGTGCTCTTTATTTTAGTACTTTAGAGAATAACAAGACCTATAAAGAAAACTTTATTTAAGTTTTACTTTTGAGATTACTTCATCAACTAAACGTTTGACAGACGTTTTATTATTTTAATTGATGTCTAGCATCGCATTTCAACAATAGATTTGATTTTGCCAGCCTTCCCGCTTTCAATATCGCACATATTGATGAGTCAGTCCATCCCACCTATGATGCCATATTTAGTCTTATTCATCTATTGTAATGAGGCACAAGCTTCTTTGTTTCCCATCTTCACAAACACAAGATAACTATGAGATTAATTTTAATTACGGTATGCTGATCAACTCATTTATGTAATTACATTGACAGAAGTACATCTTTTGTTGCTTTGTTCTTGATGTGTCAATGGCTTTGTGCTAAATTGCTTGATATGAGCAAAAGTTCAGTGATATGCTTCCCTAGTGCTAGATAATATGAGGAATCTATGTATATTAATTTAATGTTTATAATATATAGTAATGAGTAAAAAGTAAATTAATTACAACAGTAAGAACAAAGGTTATAGTGAATAATAGAGGAAAAAGCATGTGTCAAAGATTGACTTAGGAAAGAAAAATACTCAATTTTGCATGACAGTGTTAATACTATGCCTCCAGGAAAACCATGACATCAATTATCAGTCTGGAAATCAAAGGATTAGTTTTTTTTAATATGCATGTAAAAAATATATTTTCATACACGTGTTTTCCTATATGTTTTACACGCTATTTGTTTAAAGCTTTGTGCAAACCATAGTACAAGACTTTTTATTTTCTTGCATGCTAAATATATATAAAGGAACAAAAAGAAAGACCCAGTGGTCCATATTAATGTACCCTATCAATCATAGTGAGAAAACACAGGACTACCACCTGAAAGATCCACAGGGACAAGCATACCCCGCCAACTGATGTGGAAGAAGCAAAAGAGCAAAGTGGAGTTTAAACCATGCAACAATATCAATCTGTATTAAAAGTGTACAAATAGTGAAGATAAGATAAAAACAGTATAAATGCATGGATTGTGATACAAAAAGGTGCCTGTACTGCACCAGGTATAGAAGAAATGTTGGAATATGTTTAGTGCAAAAACTCCATTCCTGTCTCCATGTGTTTAGTTGCTAGGTTTGTGTGCTGTTAATAAAGATGGGACAAAAAAAAGAAAGGAGGTCACAAGAGGGGCATGTGACTGTAATTTGTATTCTTCCTTCCTGTGTTCTATGTGAGAGGATGCTTGCTGCAGGAGCTCCAGACAGAGACACATAGAAATGATTTCTTGCTGATTTATTAAGCTTACTATATTTGTTCCTGATTGTTCCTGAATAAAACAACCATTACTGTGTTGTACACTTGGAGAATATCATTGATAATCCACTGCCAACAAGAAACCCTACAATTGTTATAGTCAACATCTAAGTCGGGAAGAATCCAGCCGCAAGTAAACAGTAAAGTGCATAAAATAGCAAACAAGTATAAAGAGTATAATTGCCGCTGGAGACTTGCCAACCACAGTAGGTAGGTAAGGGATAGGTGTTGTGAATGTTGTCTATGTGGGTGCTGTTTTGGAGCTCCCTCTGGTGGCCAGGAATGGTAGTAAAGCTGAATCTGAGTCTCTGACTCAGACAGGTGTCGGCGTTAATTGGGAATTAAGGAAGTCCTATTGGAGACAATGGAGTATATAGGAGAGCACTTTTTGCCTTGCTGGCACCGGTGATAGTTGAATTTTCCTCAGTCTCTGAACCTGGCGTGGAGTTCTGTCCTTCCCTGTTTTCCTGTGCAAGACAGTTGAATTTTCCTCAGTCTCTGAACCTGGCTTGGAGTTCTGTCCTTCCCTGTTTTCCTGTGCAAGACTTCTGCACATGAGTTGGCAAGCTTTTGCTTTGCTTCCTTGTTTACACCTTAGGGTGTTTGTTTTTCTTTTTGCTTTGAATCTGTTTTCTTGCAGTTGAAGATTTGCTTTTCTAGTTTGGTGAGCAACCCCTTTGCTAGCTCTTCTGCAATAAAAGGGAGGTTCTCCATGTCAAACTTGATTATTTGCACTTTTATAGTTTTTTCCGTTCTTTTTAGTATTTTGTCTCTCCCATTATTTACAAGAGTACCTGATATAGTGGGGTGAGGTCGTTCGACCTCCAGGGCCATTTTTTACTATCAAGAGATTGGTATTTTTCTGCAGGGTTTTTGTACTGACTGCAAACAGTTTCCTTTTCTTTCCTTTGTATCTAGGTAGTCGGGCCTTGCATTTGCTAAATCTATTTTTCCTATTAGTGTATCATGTTTTCCTACATCACCGTAATCTTTATATGTCCAGGGCTGGCTATTCCTTTGGGGACTTTTCTTAGGCAAGGTAGATTTCCTCATTTCTATCTGTGAGGTGAAGCTAGTTTCTCCGGCTGTGACGTGGCATCTAGGTGTTTAGGAACGCTCCACGGTTACTTCTAGTGTGGTCTCATAGTTAAGAGATTGCGGTCAGCTCAGGTTCCAACTACTCTTGTTTTTCTTGGTGTTTTTCTACTAATGGGAGTTTTTTGTAATCTTCCATGGTTATCGGATCATAACATATAGGCATGGGGTGGATATAAGTTCTTGCCTTTCAACCCAGCAGCATTCACATGTGTATGCCAAAATTCCCACTCTAACCCACCCTGTGTCATGCTGTTTACTAAAATCAATGTTTAAAAATAGCATTTATAAAGTGTGCCGTTCCTATGCTAATTAAGGCCTTGACTAGTTGATGAACCATTGTTTCCTCAGACTAGTTGGCCCTCTTTACTTGTTATCAAACCTCTAACACAATGGGGCAGCATCACCATATCTCCTGGAAATCTTGTGCATGCGCGTGGCTCATTTCGGCAGCGTTAGTGTGTCTAAGAAGCTAGGTGTACACGTCCCATCTTCAGAGATGTTCACTGCGCATGATCAGAAGAACACTTCTCATCATGCGCATGCAGAAGATTTCCAGGAACAGCAGTAATCCTGGCTCATGGAAATCATATTATCACTTACACAGGGGTGTGGTAACATGGTTAGAGGCCGGCTAATCTGGGGAAACAACATCCCTTCAACTAGTCAAAGCCTAATTAAAATAGGAGCAGAGCACTTTATATATACTTTTTTTGAAACATTTATTTTAGTAAATAACGTTATAAAGGCCAGGTTAGGCAGGGAATTTTAGCATACACGCATGAATGCTTCTGGGTTGGAGGGCCGTTTGCCTAACAGGTTTCATATAAAAATATGTACTGTAAATCATAAAAATATATTATTACACCATATACCGTACATAGAATAAACCTTGTGCAATGAGTTAATGCTTGAAAGTGTCAAAGAAAACAACTATAGACTTTTAGCGATCTGCCTTTATAATTAAACATTCAATCTATTTTATGCAATAGGACTTCTGCTAAAAAGCCAGTCTTTTGTGATTGTAGAAATAGTATGTTTCACACTATTGGTGTGAAAATGGCACCTACCTAAGTATATTCCCACTTTCTATAGTTCCGAAATGATTTGCAGATGACCTTCATGGACCAAGACAGTAAAATTGATAAAGACGCACAAAGTGCAACATGAAATGTCAATTAGATATCTCAGCTTCGTCAACATCAGTCTGTCACCCTAGAATCAATTTTCATATGATATACTACAAGTAAAAAAAAGTCCATAACAATAAGAAACTAGACAATAATTAATTAAATATTATTGGTAAATATTAATACATGTCACTCCGCCAGAAATAAAGGGTGCTCACATGGGATACCACTCAATCTGGCACTCTAATTGTGAAGAAAAAAATAACTTGATTTATTAGTAAATTCGATCCAAACCCCCCCAAAACATGACACATTATTATTATTGGAAGGCTGTAAAACGGACTGTTTATCCAAAGATTTTAAATGGAAACTTTAGGCATTACACTCCTTTATACTGATGACACCAATATAAAATATGAACAATGACGAGAGAAGTCAATTCCTGAGCTCAAGGAGCAGTGTCTTTTTTAATTATCATTAAAGTAAAAATATGAAAAACTCATTGTCAATCAGAAGGTTATTTTTAAATAATCTTTGGTGATTTTTTTTTTAATTTCCATGGCATAAATTATTTCATGCAAGAATCATGGTATTTAAAGAAATTTGAAAATCCAGTGGTTTACACTTTGGCCACTAAGCCATATTGCAAGCTAATACTCCGAGCTCTGTACACATGACTTTTCAGTGTTTCATTATCCTCATAGACAAGATTAAAAGGAAATATAACATCTCTCTATGCTGTACATATCACAGGAAAGCAAGATTCACAAGTAGAGATGAGCAGACCTGAGGTTCGAGTTTTGAACTGAACACCAATTTAAAAAATTCAAGGTTCAGGTTTGGGGTTCGGATACTTTATGTGCCAACTTCACTCGCGCAAGAAACGCTGTGCTCATTTAAGCTTGGTTGTCAGCCCTGTGTGAGCCAATTTCAGTGTTTGAATGGCGCACACTGGGGGTAACATCAGTCGGATTACATGTAGTGGGCAATCCAAAAAAATTGAAAAAGCCCACCCTCTCCCAGAAGTGATCTGCTTATGGCTGTCTGTTTGTGGGTGGAGACTCAAACTGCCAATCAGTTACTTTCTCCGGGGTTATGGTCAAGCTCAAGCCAGTGGAAGCTTGGCTCCTTGGCTGCCGGCGAACCGAACCTCCATGAAACCGCTCATCTTTATTTACAGGCACACTTTTCTTTCCCTGTACTAGGATTTGTGCACAGTTCACAGAGCATGCCCAGTAAACATCACCATAAAAGTCAGTGAGCATCTCCAGACTTTTCTCTCCCATGGGCCAAATGCATTTCTGCAGCAGCTCCAGCAGGTTTGCTTCTGCCATAATCAATTCTACATAAGCTTACAGTAAATCAATGTTTATCAATATAGGTCTCTAGTTTACTTGAAAGATTATGTATTCACTTTTTACTAATAATAAGACCATGTTGAGGACAGTAACGAGTATTTTTCCTGATCATACTCTTTAATGCTTTACACTGCAATTAAGCATTGAAAGTGAAGTATACGCAGTAGCAAGTTTCAGCTTTGAAAACTCTAGCAGTTGATGGAGTATTCAAAGGCAATTGTATGTGTAATGCCTGAGCCTGACCAAGCAGAGCTCTAGCAGCTAAGCATTCAGAGGCAGACGTACGTGTAATGCCTGAGCCTGACCATGCAGAGCTCTAGCAGTTGAGTATTCAGAGGCAGACATATGTGTAATGCATGAGACTGACCATCCAGAGCTCTAGCAGTTGAGTATTCAGAGGCAGACGTATGTATAATGCCTTAACCTGACCATGCAGAGCTCTAGTAGTTGAGTATTCAGAGGCAGACGTACGTGTAATGCCTGAGCCTGACCATACAGAGCTCTAGCAGTTGAGCATTCAGAGGAAGACGTACGTGTAATGCCTAACCCTGACCATGCAGAGCTCTAGCAGTTGAGTATTCAGAGGCAAACGTACGTGTAATGCCTGAGCCTGACCATACAGAGCTCTAGCAGTTGAGCATTCAGAGGCAGAAGTATGTGAAATGCCTGAGCCTGACCAGGCAGAGCTCTAGCAGTTGAGTATTCAGAGGCAGACATATGTGTAATGCATGAGACTGACCATGCAGAGCTCTAGCAGTTGAGTATTCAGAGGCAGACGTATGTGTAATGCCTTAGCCTGACCATGCAGAGCTCTAGCAGTTGAGTATTCAGAGGCAGACGTACGTGTAATACCTGAGTCTGACCATACAGAGATCTAACAGTTGAGTATTCAGAGGCAGACATATGTATAATCCCTGAGCCTGATCATACAGAGCTCTAGCAGTTGAGTTTTTAGAGGCAGACGTATGTGTAATGCCTGAGCCTGACCATGCAGAGGTCTAGCAGTTGATGGAGTAGGCAGACGTATGTGTAATGCCTGAGCCTGACCATCCAGAGCTCCTCCAGTTCATGTTCGGCACTTACCATTGATCTTAACCAGGGGGAGAAGCATAAGTCACTTACAGTGCCTACAAGTAGTATTCAACCCCCTGCAGATTTAGCAGGTTTGATAAGATGCAAATAAGTTAGAGCCTGCAAACTTCAAATAAGAGCAGGATTTATTAACAGATGCATAAATCTTACAAACCAACAAGTTATGTTGCTCAGTTAAATTTTAATAAATTTTCAACATAAAAGTGTGGGTCAATTATTATTCAACCCCTAGGTTTAATATTTTGTGGAATAACCCTTGTTTGCAATTACAGCTAATAATCGTCTTTTATAAGACCTGATCAGGCCGGCACAGGTCTCTGGAGTTATCTTGGCCCACTCCTTCATGCAGATCTTCTCCAAGTTATCTAGGTTCTTTGGGTGTCTCATGGGGACTTTAATCTTGAGCTCCTTCCACAAGTTTTCAATTGGGTTAAGGTCAGGAGACTGACTAGGCCACTGCAACACCTTGATTTTTTCCCTCTTGGACCAGGCCTTAGTTTTCTTGGCTGTGTGCTTTGGGTTGTTGTCTTGTTGGAAGATGAAATGACGACCCATCTTAAGATCCTTGATGAAGGAGCGGAGGTTCTTGGCCAAAATCTCCAGGTAGGCCGTGCTATCCATCTTCCCATGGATGCGGCCCAGATGGCCAGGCCCCTTGGCTGAGAAACAGCCCCACAGCATGATGCTGCCACCACCATGCTTGACTGTAGGGATGGTATTCTTGGGGTCGTATGCAGTGCCATCCAGTCTCCAAACGTCACGTGTGTGGTTGGCACCAAAGATCTCGATCTTGGTCTCATCAGACCAGAGAACCTTGAACCAGTCTGTCTCAGAGTCCTCCAAGTGATCATGAGCAAACTGTAGACGAGCCTTGACATGACGCTTTGAAAGTAAAGGTACCTTACGGGCTCGTCTGGAACAGAGACCATTGCGGTGGAGTACGTTACTTATGGTATTGACTGAAACCAATGTCCCCACTGCCATGAGATCTTAACGGAGCTCCTTCCTTGTTGTCCTTGGGTTAGCCTTGACTCTTTGGACAAGCCTGGCCTCGGCACGGGTGGAAACTTTCAAAGGCTGTCCAGGCCGTGGAAGGCTAACAGTAGTTCCATAAGCCTTCCACTTCCGGATGATGCTCCCAACAGTGGAGACAGGTAGGCCAAACTCCTTGGAAAGGGTTTTGTACCCCTTGCCAGCCTTGTGACCCTCCACGATCTTGTCTCTGATGGCCTTGGAATGCTCCTTTGTCTTTCCCATGTTGACCAAGTATGAGTGCTGTTCACAAGTTTGGGGAGGGTCTTAATTAGTCAGAAAAGGCTGGAAAAAGAGATAATTAATCCAAACATGAGAAGCTCATTGTTCTTTGTGCCTGAAATACTTCTTAATACTTTAGGGGAACCAAACAGAATTCTGGTGGTTTGAGGTCTTGAATAATAAATGACCCTCTGAATAAACTTTTCACAATTTAAAAAAAAAAAAGAAATAACATTCTTTTTTGCTGCAGTGCATTTCACACTTCCAGGCTGATCTACAGTCCAAATGTCACAATGCCAAGTTAATTCCGAATGTGTAAACCTGCTAAATCTGCAGGGGGTTGAATACTACTTGTAGGCACTGTATAATAAACAGCAGTACCTTATACGTACAAGTAACATGATGTGGAGTTCTTATTTTGTGACTTTATAGCAGTGTTTTTTGAGTATTTTACAGCAGTTTTATCTGAGCGCTCTATGGCAGTGTTATTTATGCGCTGTACAATATGGCTATTTATGCATTGAATGCATAAATGCATTATTAGAACAGTATACTGTACATCATACAGGAGAAACATTAATAAAAGGTATAGCACAAAGCACCATCCAACCTAAAGGTACCGTCACACTAAGCGACGCTCCAGCGATCCCACCAGCAACCTGACCTGGCAGGTATCGCTGGAGTGTCGCTACACGGGTTGCTGGTGAGCTGTCAAACAGGCAGATCTCACCAGCAACCGTGGACCAGCCCCCAGCCAGCAGCGACGCATGGAAGCGATGCTGCGCATGGTAACTAAGGTAAATATTGGGTAACCAACCCTATATTTACCTTGGTTACCAGCACACACCGCTTAGCGCTGGCTCCCTGCACTCCTAGCCAGAGTACACATTGGGTGTATTACCCGATGTCTAGTCTGGCTACGTGTGCAGGGAGCAGGGAGCCGGCACTGACAGCGTGAGAGCGGCGGACTCTGGTAACGAAGGTAAATATCGGGTAACCAAGGAAAGGGCTTCTTGGTTACCTGATATTTACATTGGTTACCAGCGTCTGCAGAAGCCGGCTCTCTGCTCACTGCAGTTGTTGCTCTGTCGCTGTCACACACAGCGATGTATGCTTCACAGTGGGAGAGCAACAACTAAAAAATGGTCCTGGACATTCAGCAACAACCAACGACCTCACAGCAGGGGCCAGGTTGTTGCTGGATGTCACACACAGCAACATCACTAGCAAGTTGTGCCTCAGCAGCGATGTTGCTAGCGATGTTGCTTAGTGAGACGTGGCCTTAAGGCTCTTGTAGGCGCATGACTGTGTTTATGGTAAACTTGCTTATGTAGGGTAAATTGTGTCTAAAAGATGGCAAGTGGTACAATAAATCTACAATGTGGAACCCAGCTCTTTGTGATTCGTATATAACAATAGTCAACAAATTGTAAAATGTTCTCTAAACATTTACCCACAAAGTTGTGGATGTTGTATTTTTTCTTTTGTTCTAAAATTGAACACGTAACAGAAGGCAGATGGATCCAATAATAATCAATGGGTTATCCGTGCTTCTGTTTGCATCAGCTATGGAGCAGTTTTAGACACTTAAAAACGGGATAATCCTTAAAATGGAATGTCTGATCATAGGTATGATGAAAGCCTAAGATTTATTGTTAAGGAGTTGATCAATGAAAACAAGTTATCTCCTATCCTTTGGATCAGTGGGGAACCACATCAACTGACAAAAAGGGGCAATACAGTATGTTCCCATAATAATGAAGCATTGCAGTTGCTTGTCCATCACTCCATTCATTCATTCATGGAAAACCCATAGAGTATGAGTGAACAAACGGTCAGTCATCCAACTTGTCACTCCATGTTGTAGCTGGAATAAAAGTGTGACGCCCTGGCCTATCAGGTCGTCACAAGGGTGCCGTGCAATCTGCCCTTCTGCATGGTACCCGCTCATCCTTGGTTACGGGTCCTGTCCCTTTGGTGTTGCTAAGAACAGGTATACAGAAATCCTGAGGAACACTCTGCACCACACCCACCAGACACCCATTGGGCAGCCTGAGGGGAATAGGGCCGCCCAGATGGAGGGATAGTAGAAGGAGGGCCAGAAGTGTTGGTAGTAGTCAGAGAGTGCCAGTGAGCAGTGACAGGAAGAGATCATGCTGCGGAGCTGGGCTCCTGTACCCGTCCCAGGTGCCAGATTTTAGCCTGGCCTGGAAGGAAATGGAACCCCGGTCGCAGGGGGTAGCGGCAAGGGGCACGGTACTGCCACGGAGGGCAGTTCGGTGGCCTTGTGCTACAACCGGGCAGGGGCCAGGGCACGACGGACCGTAGGCTGGGAAGTAGCTTTATGCAGCCCAGTAAATCACCCGACGAGGACAGAATCTTCATGAACCGCTCTCCACCTGCTCCAAAATCGGGGTACTAGCGCAACGAGAGGGATAGGACTTCCTAAAACCGTCCAGAATATCCCAAGCGTGAACCCTGAGAGCAATCTCACCCTGCTAGCCACGCAGGTGAGCGGGACCCAAATATTTTTAGGCGAAAGGGATCCACCAAGATTAAACACAGTGCCAAGGGACAAAGCTTCAGACCAACCAGCAACGCCAAAAAGGCACGGACCCAGCGTGTTCAAACTAAAGCTGCAGGGCGTTCAAGACTTTGGTTTACCCGGTGTCAGTGTCAGCATCTCTGGACTGTGTGAGTACGTTGTGCCCTTTTGCTTCCAACGGGTCCCCAGCCTACCATCACCGAGCCCCGGGAGACCTTCCCCTTCCCACGGAGGGGTTAACATCACCAGCTGCCATCCCATCGCTCCTGGGCGCTTTCCCTCTCTCCTAAACGCAGCAGCAGTGGTATCCCATATTACCATGACCCGTGGGTGGGATCCCGAACACTATCCAATCCACCCTTTCTTCCCCTTTTTCATTTTCGAGCGGCCGCACGTCCCCGCCTCGGGTCCGTAGACCCCTTGAGCCACTGCGGATCCGGATCCGAGCAGCCCATCGGCTGTCGCGGGGGCGGCACAAATGTGCCCTATCATGGATAAAGTTCCTTATTTTGCCGATCGGCATTGGTCCTATAGGTCGGACACCCACTGATTAGTTAATCTGTAGAATAGGTGAAAATTTCTTTTCACTGAACAATCCCTTTAATCTCAAAGGCTACTTCACCTCACTCCTGAAAACCTGAAGCACATCAACATTTTAGCAAACTCGACATGTAATTATATAAACATTAATACAACGTAGGTATTTGTATCATTGAAATGGAAGTTACATTTACATCTATATTCATGCAAAAAAATTAATTTGGAACTTCGGGGAATTTATACATATTCATGTAGAACTCCTGGAACCATTTCACGGTGGCATAGTCAGATTTCTGCATAGCAATGTCTTTAAGGATTTCCTTCAAATTGGAAATTGAGGCAGAAAATGCATATTTCATTTGCAGACTTCCAGTTGACAAAGCAAATGAATTGAAAATTCGTGAATGTGTATTAGTATTTGTATACAGTTTTTCATATGTTAAGCCTTCCACCGCTCTCTTGGTTTGCTTTAATACGCAGCTGAAAACATCAATGCTAAATGAATATATCGTGGTTGCAGCCTCCCTCCCCATTGCTAATAATAACTATGCTGCTGCTGAATTTCAGTTTGAGTTGAATCAGTTCCTTTATTAATTCTAGATTTTAGCATAAAAAAATAATAGTAATAATAACTAATTAGTTTTGTGCCCTGAGTGAGGGTTATACATAGCAAGTAGGTTTCTATTCCCCAGTACTAACTCCCAACTGCTCCAGCATAGGGAAGGCAGCCGTGTAGGTGACAATGAAAGCATAAAATATTTTCTGCATTGAGCTACCACTAGGGAGAGCTCTTCACTTTTGCTGCTGTTATGTCTGACTTGAGGCAAGGAGAGTGCAACGAATTATCTAGATTCTCCACTGCATCTAAAGATTTTAAAAGTTAAAGAGAAACTGTCACCAGATTTGGGGCCTATAAGCTGCGGTCACCACCACTGGGCTCTTATATACAGCATTCTAACATGCTGTATATAAGAACCCAGGCCGTTGTGTAGAAAGTAAAAATCACTTTATAATATTTACTAAAACGGTCAATGCAGTGGAGTTGGGTCATATGAACATCTCCATTCTCTGGTGCCGGCACCTCCTCTTTCGACCATCTTCATCTTCCTTCTGAAGCCTGTGTGCATGACGCGTCCTATGCCATACACACTCGTCAGTCCTGCGCAGGCACACTACGATACTTTGATCTGCCCTGCTCAAGACCTCAATGCCGGCGAGTGTGGATGACGTAGGACGCGTCATGCATCCCGGCTTCAGAAGAATGACGACAATAATGGCTGAAAGAGGAGAAACCGACACCAGAGAACAGAGAGGCCCATATAACCCAAATCCACTGCAGTGACCGTTTAGGTAAGTATTATAAAGTGTTTTTTATATTCTACACAGCGGCCTGGGCTCTTATATACAGCATATTAGGGATGCTGTATATAAGAGCCCACAGGTGGTGGCTGCAGCTTATAGGCCCCAAATCTGCTGACAGGTTCCTTTTAAATGAAACTTCAAAGCGGTGAACATGCCTCTTTCCCCATGAAAAAAGTAAAGCAATACATTTTATGTACCATAAAAGTAGTTCCAAGTGATGTACAACTTGCCCTGCAAAAATACATTCTCATACTTTGTAGACAAAAATAAAAGTTATAGATTCCAGAAAGTGATGTTTTCTATTTTTTATCCAATAAAAAATACTTTGGCAGCCAAAGTATGACAACATGAAAAGAATATAAAATTAGTTAAAAAAACCCAATACTGATTGGTTTTCCGACATCCCTGAACATCCCCATTACTTTAAAACTGCACATTTTAGAGTGGCCTTTTATATTGGCCAGCCGAAGGTACACCTGTGCAATAATCATGACATCTAATCAGCATCTTGATATGCCACACCTGTGAGGTGGATGGATTATCTCAGCAAAGCAGAAGTTCTCACTAACACAGATTTAGACAACATTATGAATAATATTTCTTTTTGTGTACATAGAAAAAGTCTTAAGGGGGCTTTACACGCATCGACATCGCTAGCGATGTCGCTCGTGAAAGCACCCACCCCCGTTGTTTGTACATCATGGGCAAATCACTGGCCGTGGTGCACAATATCGCTAGGAGCCGTCACACATACTTACCTTCCTAGCAACGACGCTGTGGCCAGCGAACAGCCTCTTTTCTAAGGGGGTGGTTTGTGCGGTGTCACAGCGACGTCACACGGCAGGCGTCCAATAGAAGTGGAGGGGTGGAGAGCAGCCGCATGGAAGTCACGCCCACCTCATTGCCGGAGGACGCAGGTACGGTGTTGTTCGTCACTCCTGGGGTGTCACACGTAGCGATGTGTGCTGCCTCAGGAACGACGAACAACCTGCATATTGCAACAGCAACGACATTTTGAAAATGAACGACGTATCAACTATCAGCGATTAGGTGAATATTTCTGATCGTTAGCGGTCACTCGTATGTGTCACACACAATGACATCGCTAACGAGGCCGGATGTTCATTACGAATTCCGTGACCCCAACGTTATCTCGTTACCGATGTCGTTGCGTGTAACGGGGCCTTTAGAGCTTTGAGTTCAGCTCTTGAAAATGGGAGAAAAAATAAGTGTTACATTTATAATTTTGTTCAGCATATATATAACTGGGTGCCCAATTATTAGACAAGTGAGTATTTTGACCAAATCATCATTAAAGGAGTATTTCCATCTCCAAAATCTTATCCCAATATGTAGTTGGTGTAATAATAATAATAAAAAATTCCTCCAATTGTAATACAGTTCTTCTGATTCACTATGTCGCTTACCTCATGTTCAGGGCCTTTCAGGACCTTAGGTATCCATGGTTACGACCACTAGTAACTAAGTCATTCCTGTATGACAGGATCACGGAGATGGGAACACCCATTTAGTTATGCAGATTTTTCAACTCCAAATTGAATAAACTTAAATGCTTATTGGATGTAGCTAATCAGCAGATCTCTATTTGTGTAATGAGGGAGGAAGGATATTGATACCTTTTATCAAGGTGTGAAGAATTAAGCAGCTTGTTTTCCTCAGGCAAAATGGGACAAAAAAAAGACTTTACTGACTCTGAAAAGTAAAAAATTGTTAAAAGTCTTATCTTCTAGTTAATAACATATTGGGGCATGATCACAGAACCAACAAAAGATTTCTTGCAAATAGTCATCAGGGTCACAAAAAACATGTTGAGAAAAAAAAGACGCAAATGAACTGCCAAAGATTTAGGAAGAATCAAACGTGAAGTAACCAGGAACCCATTATCCTTCAGTGCTGTCATAATCCAGAACTACAACCTCCCTGGAGAGCCTAGAAGTACAAGGTGTTCAGTGCCCAGAAACCAGACCACCACTAAACAAGACAAATAAGCCTAAACATTAACACTGGGCCAAGATAAATCTGAGGTCAGATTTTTCAAAGATTTTATGGACTGATGAAATGAGTGACTCTTGACAGACCGGATGGATGGGCTCATGGCTGGATCAGTAGCGGCCACTGACCTCTACCTCGACTGAGATGTCATTAAGGTGGTGGTAGGTATTTCTATGGGCTGGCATCATTAAAGATGAGCTAGTTGGATCTTTTTAGGTTCAAAATGGATGTAAAGAAGTTTTCCCATGAACAAAACTCATTTTAATCCATACATCGTGGAATAATGATAAGTTCTACAATTGGATGTGTTTTCAAATTTATTTTTACTGTGCTGAGATAATCTTATAAATGTACCCCTGCCATGTACTATGTAATGGCCGTGTCTGACCGTACAGGCACATGGTCTGATCATACCACATCTTCTGGGCTGAGGAGGAAGTAAAAGAGTATTTAGACTTTAAAGCAGGGGATCATAGCTTATTCTTTCTTTGAGGTAAAATATTTTTTAAAAACAGGAAATATTTTATTTCACAAAAGAACCATCTGGGATACCATGCTGTATTGTCTATACACTTTTTTTGTATCCTCCCCGTTCTAGGAGCTGTGGTATGGTCAGATCATGTTCCTGTACTGTCAGACACAGCCATTACACAGTACATAGCAGAAGTACATATATAAGATTATCTCAAACACAGGAACATTTTTTTAAAAACACATCCAATTGTGGAACTTATTATTATGCTTGGCTAGACAATAATGGCCTTAAAGGGGATCTGTCAGCAGGTTCTTGCTATCTCATCTGAGAAATATGCAAATTATGTCTTCAGGGAGGAAGTAGATGAACTGTAATGCAACCTATTGGAAGTAGCAATCATAAAAGTCAAAAGTGACCCTTTAATGAGCATTGTCATATGACTTAAAATTTATGCCAGATCAGAACCTCAATTTGCAGACACGTTGTTTCGGGGTGTTTGCCCCTTGTCAGTGCAAAGAATGAGCGCTGATCTGGCTTTATGAAAGGCTAAGAAGGGGTCAAAGGGGAAAGCTTTTCTCCTTGCGCAGACTTACACACCAATCCGGCATGCCAGTAGTGAGGAGACTTTAAGCCGCAATGCTCCTCTGGGAAATATGCAAATTGTCTCTTCAGGGAGGAATTAGATGAACTCTAGTGCCAACTATTGGATGTAACTATCCTAAAAGTTAAAACTGACCCTTTAACGAGCCATATGATACAACTTAGTATTCATCAGAACCTTAATATGCAGACACAGTGTTTCGGGGTGGTTATCCTTTGTCAGTGCAAAGAATGAGATTTGATCTGGCTCATATAAGAGCAGCATAAGAAAATCTGTGGAAAGAGAAGCGCAATAGGGTCTTACCCCGGTATATAAGGGGTCTTAAATGAGCAATCCTACTCACCAAAAGGGGTTGTTAAAGTCACAACTCCTATAAATGCATGCAACTCCAGGTCACGGCTGCGGTCCCCAAATGGCAGCTAACAGAGAGCGGTAGAGAAGGGTTTCAACGCCGCGCCAATGACCAACAGTTCCTGAAGATTTCAGATTAATGTTGCTTTATTTTATGCACAGGTCAACGTGTTTCAAGAGACTCAGCTCTCTTCCTCAGGACAAGCTGGCAAAGAACATCAAAAATTGTTGATGTTCTTTGCCAGCTTGTCCTGAGGAAGAGAGCTGAGTCTCTTGAAACACGTTGACCTGTGCATAAAATAAAGCAACATTAATCTGAAATCTTCAGGATCTGTCGGTCATTGGCGCGGCGTTGAAACCCTTCTCTATCGCTCTCTGATAAGAGCAGCATGACATAGGCAACGAGATCCTGAATCCAATGATGTATCACTTAAATTACTGTCTGTAGACATTCTGACACAATCAGAATTTTTAGATTTAGCCATGTTGCAGACTTGAGAGAGCTGTTCCTGCCTACACCAGGTAGATACAGTGCCTACAAGTAGTATTCAACCCCCTGCAGATTTAGCAGGTTTGATAAGATGCAAATAAGTTAGAGCCTGCAAACTTCAAACAAGAGCAGGATTTATTAACACATGCATAAATCTTACAAACCAACAAGTTATGTTGCTCAGTTAAATTTTAATACATTTTCAACATAAAAGTGTGGGTCAATTATTATTCAACCCCTAGGTTTAATATTTTGTGGAATAACCCTTGTTTGCAATTACAGCTAATAATCGTCTTTTATAAGACCTGATCAGGCCGGCACAGGTCTCTGGAGTTATCTTGGCCCACTCCTCCATGCAGATCTTCTCCAAGTTATCTAGGTTCTTTGGATGTCTCATGTGGACTTTAATCTTGAGCTCCTTCCACAAGTTTTCAATTGGGTTAAGGACAGGAGACTGACTAGGCCACTGCAACACCTTGATTTTTTCCCTCTTGAACCAGGCCTTGGTTTTGTTGGCTGTGTGCTTTGGGTCGTTGTCTTGTTGGAAGATGAAATGACGACCCATCTTAAGATCCTTGATGGAGGAGCGGAGGTTCTTGGCCAAAATCTCCAGGTAGGCCGTGCTATCCATCTTCCCATGGATGCGGACCAGATGGCCAGGCCCCTTGGCTGAGAAACAGCCCCACAGTATGATGCTGCCACCACCATGCTTGACTGTAGGGATGGTATTCTTGGGGTCGTATGCAGTGCCATCCAGTCTCCAAACGTCACGTGTGTGGTTGGCACCAAAGATCTCGATCTTGGTCTCATCAGACCAGAGAACCTTGAACCAGTCTATCTCAGAGTCCTCCAAGTGATCATGAGCAAACTGTAGATGAGCCTAGACATGACGCTTTGAAAGTAAAAGGTACCTTACGGGCTCGTCTGGAACGGAGACCATTGCGGTGGAGTACGTTACTTATGGTATTGACTGAAACCAATGTCCCCACTGCCATGAGATCTTCCCGGAGCTCCTTCCTTGTTGTCCTTGGGTTAGCCTTGACTCTTCGGACAAGCCTGGCCTCGGCACGGGTGGAAACTTTCAAAGGCTATCCAGGCCGTGGAAGGCTAACAGTAGTTCCATAAGCCTTCCACTTCCGGATGATGCTCCCAACAGTGGAGACAGGTAGGCCCAACTCCTTGGAAAAGGTTTTGTACCCCTTGCCAGCCTTGTGACCCTCCACAATCTTGTCTCTGATGGCCTTGGAATGCTCCTTTGTCTTTCCCATGTTGACCAAGTATGAGTGCTGTTTACAAGTTTGGGGAGGGTCTTAATTAGTCAGAAAAGGCTGGAAAAAGAGATAATTAATCCAAACATGTGAAGCTCATTGTTCTTTGTGCCTGAAATACTTCTTAATACTTTAGGGGAACCAAACAGAATTCTTGTGGTTTGAGGGGTTGAATAATAAATGACCCTCTGAATAAACCTTTCACAATTTAAAAAAAAAAATAAAAAAAGAAATAACATTCTTTTTTGCTGCAGTGCATTTCACACTTCCAGGCTGATCTACAGTCCAAGTGTCACAATGCCAAGTTAATTCCGAATGTGTAAACCTGCTAAATCTGCAGGGGGTTGAATACTACTTGTAGGCACTGTATATAGATATTGTATTTTGACAGTGATGTGTCAAGCAGAGGAGGTGGTATGTTGGACTACCATGTACATGACATTGTAGTCTGAGCAAAGATTAATCCTTCTGATTAAGCAAACATAGCAAATAAACAACAGATCAGACCGTGACAAGACAGTCATCTTTGAATTCTATGTTTTAGCCCTTACAGCATATTGTCTTTAGATTACATGGCAAAAACCTGGTGACAGATTCACTTTAAATTTGAAAGAATAATGTCATGGCCTCTTCCTCACCTGACCTAAATCCAATAGAGAACTTTTGAGCCCTTCTTAAATTGGAGATTTACATTGAAGAAAAACAGTCACCTCTCTGAACAGCGTCTGTGAGACTGTGTGTCAGATTCTTTATTTTAGTACATTTAGAGTTGTTTGGTTATTATTCCCACTTTAATAGCTAAAATATAAACAATTAAGATTTGATTTTTTTTCATTTTTCACTCATATTCTTCTAAAAAACATAAAACCTCACTTTTACTTTCTTATTCAGGTTTCAGTTCAATTCAACTTTTGAATTGACTTACATCACTATATTTTACCAATATTAAAATTAATTATCAAAAATACAAGTTACCTATTAATTGTACACACAATGTAAGTCCAATCTCCATATGTATAGTCTATTTCCCATGAGTAAAGTCGTGTTTTAGATCTGAGAATAGTTTTTTTTTTCTCGGCAAATGATAAATGTTTCAGGTTTACCGCCTATCAAAGGTCTCCTCCAAGGTCTCTCTTTACATCCCTGGAATTAAAATACAAACCCGTTTATCACAAACCTCATTAGGAATCTTCGTGATTTACAATGACAAGCGCAGATGTTGAGTTCAGTATGTGACTACCTGCGCTCCCAATATCACTGACTTGTGGTGGATGTGGTTTAAAGCTCTAAACATCTGCCAGTCTTCTCCCTTCGGAATCTGGTGTCTGACGGTAACAATAAACGAACAGCTTGCCAAAATATATCTGAAATACGTGTTATGCTTCAGCAGATAGATTTTGCTAAATAGAATCCCAATCAATTACTTCTCTAAAAATCACTTTAGCTTGTATGTATTGCACTGTTTCGGAGGGCTTTGTAAACTATTTTAGGAAGGGCTCAACAGTCAGAACATGGTGATAAGTGGGACTTACCAGTTGTTAAAGTCCACAGCACAATTAAAAATATTTTCAATGTTAACGATTCAATGACCCCCAACTATCATGTAATTCTTTCTACGACTCTTCCTATGGGGCAGGAGGACCATTTGGACTCTTCTGTACTCTTGAGCATAGGTTAAACTGTAATCATTGCATCCCGCAACTGTTGCACAGTGTAAGAAAAATTACTATATTATATAGCACACTATACAAAATAAACCCATATACGCTGTGTGCAGAATTATTAGGCAAATAAGTATTTTGATCACATGATACTTTTTATACATGTTGTCCTACTCCAAGCTGTATAGGCTTGAGAGCCAACTACCAATTAAGTAAATCAGGTGATGTGCATCTCTGTAATGAGGAGGGGTGTGGTGTGATGACATCAACACCCTATGTAAGGTCGGTGTGCTGACCCATTTTGCTAAAGGAAAGGAAGTTGCCTAATAATTATTAGGCAACTTCCTTTCCTTTAGCAAAATGGGTCAGAAGAGAGATTTGACGGGCTCTGAAAAGTCCAAAATTGTGAGATGTCTTGCAGAGGGATGCAGCAGTCTTCAAATTGCCAAACTTTTGAAGCGTGGTCAATGAACTATCAAGGGTTTTATGGCAAATAGCCAACAGGGTAGAAAGAAGCGTGTTGGCCAAATAAGACGCAAAATAACTGCCCATGAATTGAGGAAAATCAAGCGTGAAGCTGCCAAGATGCCATTTGCCAGCAGTTTGGCCATGTTTCAGAGCTGCAACATTACTGGAGTATCAAAAAGCACAAGGTGTGCCATACTCAGGGACATGGCCCAGGTAAGGAAGGCATAAAAACAACCACATTTGAACAGGAAAAATAAGATAAAACATCAAGACTGGGCCAAGAAATATCTTAAGACTGATTTTTCAAAGGTTTTATGGACTAATGAAATGAGAGTGACTCTTAATAGGCCAGATGGATGGGCCAGAGGCTGGATCAGTAAAGGGCAGAGAGCTCCACTCCGACTCAGACGCCAGCAAGGTGGAGGTGGGGTACTGGTATGGGCGGGTATCATCAAAGATGAACTTATGGGACCTTTGTGGATTGAGGATGGAATGAAGCGCAACTCCCAGACCTACTGCCAGTTTCTGGAAGACAACTTCTTCAAGCAGTGGTACAGGATGGTAGGCTGTTGAGTGTCATCATAAAGAAAGATGGCTATATTGGTCACTAATTTTTTTGGGGTTTTGTTTTTGCATGTCAGAAATGTTTATTTCTAAATTTTGTGCAGTTATATTGGTTTACCTGGTGAAAATAAACAAGTGAGATGGGAATATATTTGTTTTTTATTAAGTTACCTCATAATTCTGCACAGTAATAATTACCTGCACAAACAAATATCCTCCTAAGATAGCCAAATCTAAAAAAAACCCAGTCTTTTGGGTTGATTGAGAACATAGTTGTTGATCAATAATAAAAAAATCTTCTAAAATACAAATTGCCTAATAATTCTGGAAATGGTGTACTAACTGGAAAAACAATTTCATAGATACATCTGTATATTTCTTTACTGTACTGTATAGTCTGAATTACACAGCATGGATTCAGGCTACTAGGTGTTTGGAATATTATACTCATTGTGATACAGATCCAAAAATAGACACATGGTCAATATAATTAATATATCAAATGTTAACTTTATTAAGTATTTTATGTTCTGTAAACCTATATATAGATTTTTTTTATGTTCATCAGCTTCCTAATGCAAAGTTTATCTAGCTGAGTGCTTTTGAAACATGTTATGAATACATCAGAGCTCTGCTTCAGGTTCTGACTTCTGACTCTGATTCTCCCATAATTTCAGTGTAAAGGCCGCTTTACACTCAACGACATCGCTAACGAGATATCGTTGGGGTCATGGAATTCGTGACGCACATCTGGCGTCGTTAGCGACGTCGTTGCGTGTGACATCTACGAGCGACCGCTAATGATCTGAAAAACGGCAAAAATCGTTGATTGTTGACACGTCGTTCCTTTCCCAAATATCGTTGCTCATTTTGGACGCAGGTTGTTTGACGTTCCTGAGGCAGCACACATCGCTACATGTGACACCCCGGGAACAACGAACAACAACATTCCTGCGTCCTTCGGCAACAAGGTGGGAGTGACGTTAATGCGGCTGCTCTCTGCCCCTTCGCTTCTATTGGTTGCCCGCTGTTTGACGTCGCTGTGACGCCGCACAAACCTCCCCCTTAAAAAAGAGTTTATTTGCCAGCCACAGCAACGTCGTTAGGAAGGTACATGCGTTTGACGCGTACTAGCGATATTGTCCGCCATGGGCAGCGATTTGCCCGTGACGCACAAACGACGGGGGCGGATGCGATTGCTAGCGCCATCGCTAGCGATGTTGCAGCGTGTAAAGCAGCCTTTAGAGATAGCAGCAGGATGGGAAAGTGTTTGTTCAGAGATTCCCATAGCATGAAAAGTATCAAGAAAGGTGACGCAAACAGGCTATGCAAAATGATAAAAACACATGAAGACAAAATTGCAGCATAGAATATATGATCACATCCTAGCTGCTGCAAACCTCAGCACCCTGCATACAGACAGACCTCCCATCCAGCCTATGATATCGAGAGAGACACTT
Organism: Anomaloglossus baeobatrachus; assembly: GCF_048569485.1. Classification (NCBI taxonomy): domain Eukaryota; kingdom Metazoa; phylum Chordata; class Amphibia; order Anura; family Aromobatidae; genus Anomaloglossus; species Anomaloglossus baeobatrachus. The sequence goes on from NC_134354.1 coordinate 215,759,489, forward strand.
CAACAAATGAAAATTCTGAACAAGGTACAAACTAAATATCAAGAGTCTGAAATTGAGATTGAAGACTGAATATTAGTGCAATGTTATAAACTGAAGCTAACCACTAACATATGTAAAAGATATTTTTGAATTCCAAAGTTGTCAACAGTCTTTAACTCCTTTACTACCTTAGGCCCGTTTCACACGTCAGTGAAAAACAGTGACGTTTTTCACTGGCGTGTAAAACACGCACATGTCCCTCCGTGTGCCGTGAATCACGGCACACGTGGGTTGTCTAAGTGCAATCCGGGCTCCGTTATCCGTGGCCAGTGATTGCACTTAGAAATCAACTCACCTGTGCGTGCTCCCGCTGTCCATGGTGCTGATCGCTCCCGCGACGCAGCATCCGGCCGGTGGTGACCCCTGCAGTAGCTGCTTCCGGGTCGGCTGTGTCGCACATAATGAATATGCGCGACAGTAATCAGCCGGCTTAGAAGCAGCAAGCTGTACGGGCTGCAGAGGACATCGCTGGACGCCGGGTGAGTTAAAATGTTTATTATTTTAAATGCACGTTTTTTTCTGGCACGTGTTTCACGGACCACACCACTGCGTGGTCAGTGGGACATCAGTGATGCCAGAAAAAATGGACATGTCTCCATGCAGCAATCACGCACATGCGGGTACGCCGCACGGAGACACGTGCAGTGAAAAATCACTGACGTGTGAGCAGACCCATTCATTACAATGGGTCTGCGTATGTCAGTGATTCTGGTACGTTTAAAAAAAAGCACAAACGTACCAGAATCACTGACGTGTGAAAGGGGCCTTAGACGTACCTGTACGTCCAAGGTCATATCCGCCATTTTAATTCGGTCTCGCTGCGCAAGCCCAAATTTTTCCCTGCACATGTCGCCTCTAACAGGAGTGGATGGATTGGACAACATTTTTGCTATTCAGAAGGATACTACAGCAATGTTCTGAACAGCAGAAGTGATCGAATAGTGCAGGCTTCAAGGCCTTTAAGTAAAATCAATAAAAGTTTCTAAAAAATTAAATCACTCTCATTTACCCCATTGAAAATTAAAACAATAATAAAAAATACAAATATTTGGTATAACCGAGTTCAGAAACACTCGATCTATCAAAATATAAAAACAATTAATTTAATCTCTAAAAGGCGTAGCGAGAAACAAAAATCAAAATGCCAGAATTACTTTTTTGGGGCGCAGCAACATTCTAAAACCAGGTGATCAAAACATTGCACCTACCCAAAATGTTGTAATTAAAAATGTTAACTAAAGACGCAAAAAAATAAGCCATCGCTGAGTTCCAGATCCCATAAAATGAAAATGCTATGGGTCTCAGAAAATGGAGACAAAAGTGCAATTTGTTTTTCTGACAAATTTCTGTTTTTTTTTTCACCACTTAAGATAAAAGTAAAACTACATAGTTTTGGCATTTACGTACTTGTACAGACCTAGAGAATTATACTGTCAGGTCAGTTTTACTATATAGTGAACATGATGAAAAATTTTGGCAATTTCACCACACTTGACATTTTTTTTCCCTGTTTTCCAATACAACATGTGGCAGAATGAATCATGTCACTCAAAAGTACAACTTGTCCGGCAAAAAAAAAATCTTCAAACAGCTATATTGAAGAAAAATTAAAAATGTATGACTCTTGGAAAAAGGGGAGGAAACGAAAAATGAAAAATCCCCTGGTGTAGAAGTAGTTAAAGTCATAGAGATACATATCAAGGTTACATAAATCTGTCACACAACCACAAGATATGTCATTTAGCTACACAAATTTTTCATACAACCACAAGTACTTGTAGTAACGTCACACAGTAACATACATATGTCAGATAGCCACACATATTCCTTATACAACCACATAGATACAGTACAGACCAAACGTTCGGACACACCTTTTCATTCAAAGAGTTTTCTTTATTGTCATGACTCTGAAAATTGTAGATTCACATTGAAGGCATAAAAACTATGAATTAACACATGTGGAATGAAATACTCCAGCTTACCCTAAACCATCTTGATTGGGTTCAGGTCTGGTGACTGTGGAGACCAGGTCATCTGGCGTAGAACCCCATCACTCTCCTTCTTAGTCAAATAGCCCTTACACAGCCTGGAGGTGTGTTCGGGGGTCATTGTCCTGTTGAAAAATAAATGATAGCCAACTAAACGCAAACCGGATGGAATAGCATGCCGCTGCAAGATGCTGTGGTAGCCATGCTGGTTAAGTATGCCTTCAATTTTGAATAAATCCCCAACAGTGTAACCAGTAAAGCACCCCCCCACCATCACACCTCCTCCTCCATGCTTCACGGTGGGAACCAGGCATGTAGAGTCCATCCGTTCACCTTTTTAACATCACACAAAGACACGATGGTTGGATCCAAAGATCTCAAATTTGGACTCATCAGACCAAAGCACAAATTTCCACTGGTCTAATGTCCATTCCTTGTGTTCTTTAGCCCAAACAAGTCTCTTCTGCTTGTTGCCTGTCCTTAGCAGTGGTTTCCTAGCAGCTATTTTACCATGAAGGCCTGCTGCACAAAGTCTCCTTTTAACAGTTGTTCTAGAGATATGTCTGCTGCTAGAACTCTGCGTGACATTGATCTGGTCTCTAATATGAGCTGCTGTTAACCTGTGATTTCTGAGGCTGGTGACTCGGATAAACTTATCCTCCACAGCAGACGTGACTCTTGGTCTTCCTTTCTTGGGGGGGGGGTCCTCATGTGAGCCAGTTTATTTGTAGTGTTTTATGGTTTTTGCCACTGCACTTGGGACACTTTCAAAGTTTTTTCAATTTTTCGGACTGACTGACCTTCATTTCTTAAAGTAATGATGGCCACTCGTTTTTCTTTACTAAACTGCTTTTTTCTTGCCATAATACAAATTCTAACAGTCTATTCAGTAGGACTATAAGCTGTGTATCCACCAGACTTCTGCACAACACAACTGATGGTCCCAACACCATTTTTAACGCAAGAAATCTCTCTTAATAAACCTGACAGGGCACACCTGTGAAGGGAAAACCATTTCTGGTGACTACCTCTTGAAGCTCATCAAGAGAATGCCAAGAGTGTGCAAAGCAGTAATCAAAGCAAAAGGTGGCTACATTGAAGAACCTAGAATATAAGACATATTTTCACTTGTTTCACAATTTTTTGTTAAGTATTTCATTCCACATGTGTTAATTCATACATTTGATGCCTTCAATGGGAATCTACAATTTTCGGAGTCATGAAAATAAAGAAAACACTTTGAATGAGAAGATGTGTTCAAACTTTTGGTCTGTACTGTATATCAGCTACACACATGGTAAATAACCACAGTTATACAAATTTGAAACGTAATGGCCAGATGTCATATAGCAACAAAAGTATGTAATTTGGTCAGAATAACATGGCCTACAGCGACATAAAAATGCTACATGATAACACAGATATATCACACAATTCATATCATACAAAGTCACTCTAATTCATCACACAGCATAACTTGTAAGTAAACAACAAACTGGAATAAGTTGCACTGCAAACTGAGATTTAGGAATGCCCAGATAAAGTAAGTTGTATTAAATATTTATTCCAGGAGAATGAATTTAGAGAACAGTATGTTCTCTTTATCAGGTCCAATAGTGAATAATACAAAGAGGTTCAGATTTATATATAAGCACAAAGTTCTCCTTCTCCCGTAGACTGACTGTGAAGATCTTCAACATTGAAAGTAAAAGCCACCGCTTGGCTTGAGATGCAGATAAAGCACATGAAGTCCAACCTTTACGCTAAGGCTTACAGTATACATTAGATGGCTGGCTGCGAAACGATGCTTTGGCCGATTCTATCTGATAGGCATCTCAGCCAACTTTCCCATACACAGGAGTACTCACTTAACCAAGCACTCCTGTGTTTTTTATAATAGAGCCTCCTGCGATACATCGGCTTGGAGATCACAAGACGAACAATGTGATTGGCAATCTGAAATTGGATACTCGCCATCGACATCTATCCTGACTTTGAGTTGGCCAGCAACCGTACTTGTTAATATTGGAGGGTTCAGATTACTTTAGTCTGATGTGTATTGGAACCTTAAGAATGTATTATATCTGTATACTGCCGTACCCTTTTGTGCACCCTGTGCTGTATTTTTAGCAATCTGAATGGCCATTTATGTAACACATGGACAGTTTGCTAGGACATGATCTTCAGCTTATTAGGAGCTCATGGCTTTGTCTTGATGGACTCTGAGAATGTAACCCTCTCTATGATTTTCATATGTTCTATTAGGCACATAAAAATGCTTTTAAAATATGGGAATAGTGAATACATTGTTGTTCAGTCTTTATTCTCTTGCGACTTTATACAACCCTGTAGGAAGCAATTTTGTGTTTGCCAACATATTCCTAAGTCTTGAAATAGAGAGAAAATCACTTTCTCTAGAGGCCAATTCTATTACAAATAAAACAGATTGTAAGCAATTTTAGGTAATAGAAAAGAGCAACATGAAAAGGAGAAAAAATGAAAAAGAAAATCAAACCTGTTTACTTGCCCATTTGCACTTCTATTGAAAAAAGATGATGAACTGTCACTAATCTCTAGTTGTACTAATGCAAGGCAAGCTGAATCAGTGCGGTTTGACAGATGTCATTAAAAGGGGCAACAGTCTGTGGACAGAAAATTGTGGTGCATAATGAATCAGTGTTACAATCTATATTATGGAAAGATGACCAGCACTCGCTCTTCTTGATGTCCAATTATTTTTATGTAAATTAAATGAGCATTGTATACTGTGATCTGTTATGGCTCAACCCAAGACTTTTTTTCACCTCAGAAAAAATGCTAAGGTTGAGCTAAAAGTGTCACAATACCTTTAGGAATTATTTTGCAAGGGCAGACATATCTTTGGTGTAGCCTGTGCACCTGCACAGGGGCCCAAGAGATAAGGGGGCCGATTTCCACTTCCAAATCAATTGGAATTTTGCATAATGATGATCTAGTGGACTGCAAAATGCCCATATATTGTTCTTGCACAAGGGCCCTCTTTTGTTTTTGGCCATTAGTGCTCAAATGTTACTCCATTCCATCCCTCCAGCTACACTATCAGTACAAGAGAGAAAGAAAATTTACGTTTTACAAAAACAATTTTTTTTTATCCTACAATGGATTTAGCCCAGCGGTCGACAAAAGGGCACCATCTATTCAGATACCTGTCAGGCACGCTCATCATGGACCCTCAGGACATTCATCCTTTGTGACGTCTGGCTGTTATTTAGGTGGCCTATATGCACCAGGACTTATTGTCTGTTTCCATCAGTCCATCTGGTCTACTATATCCCCTGATGAACCACTTTGAGTGTGAGGTGGGGGAAATGCATCGAGATCTTCAAGGGCATCTTCAGCATGTGGTATCCCTCTTGGATTGTAGGAGGCTCTTCGGATGTGCTGAGTAACCTCTTAGAAGGCCAACTGTCTTCTTATATCTTGTGCTTTATTTATACACATAGCTGCATTGATTGGAGTCTGGCTGTTCCACACCCGGGAGGGCTAGGTGTGCTGTATGTATCTATATTAATTTATGCAGTTAGCCGGTGTATGAATAGGCAATGCGGTACTAACGTCCATTTTGGTCTGATACACATATTATTAACTTTAGGACCGTGGTACGAATAGTACTTGGACTTGATTCAAACTTGACTGTTTTATTAAGCACTTTATTTGTGGGTTAGTTTATGGTGATGGATACCTTTATTATTTTCGATAGGTGAAAGCATATTAGGGGTAACTGACGTGGAGTGAGGGCGCCATAAATCTTAGGGTGCCGACCTCTGCAGTCATGTAGGGAGCAGTGTAGGGTGAGGGCTTCCCCCTTAATTTCCCAGGCCATGCTTTAGGCCACACTGCACTCTTTGCCCTCACGCTTTAACATCCCAGTGGTATCTTATGTGTGCACTCTACACAGCACTTTAGTATTTACTTTGACCAGTTTTAAAGCAATTTATAATAAAGTATTATATTTTAGAGGGTTTACTTTGGTTTCTTATGTCTATAGCTCACACATGTATCATTTGATCTGGTTTAGTTACTCCACTGCATCCCTTTTTTATCGTACAATGGATTTGAAACATAAGTCCCACTGTCTCATCTAAACAACCAATAAAAGTATTGTGTGACAACTCCTGTTGATCACACTTTGGCATATATTGACATATGCCTTTACAGAGGCAAAACAGGCAGTTGCATCCTACAGTATGAATAAGCTAATATTACTGAATAACAGAAAATAATGGCACTATCCAAACACTGAATACATCATACTAAAACGACCTCCAAATAGTGAAAAAGTAGGAGATGCTAAACTTGTAAAACAAAGTCATATGGCAATCTAAACGAAAAATAAGAAACCAAGTTGCACTGACCAATCATGAAATGAGTCTTTATTGAGTTTCTTATTTTTAGTTTACATTGCAATAAGCTAATATTAAGCATCAACCCTGCTCAGTGTTGGGAATACCCTCTTTTATTTATATCTATTCCACACATCCCACCCCTTCACAGGCTGGGTAGGTAGAGCGTACCTCAAATATAAAATGGGACAAGAAAGGTGTGAGAATTGGTTCTTTTTTTACCCAAATATTACAAATAGTACTGGTTTTAGTACCTATCATCACCAAACATCTAGTTTTATTCAAAACTAAAATTATAATTGTATGCATGAGTTTAGTTATTTCAGATTACATGCTGACTTTCACACAGACAGTATTAGTGATGAGCGAGCACTACCATGCTCAGACACTCATTACTGGTTAAGAGCAGTTGGATTCTCAGATGGGTGCGACTGAGTATAAGGGAAGTCAATGGGGGAGTTGAGCATTTTTCTGGGAAATTTTCTGGAAAATGCTTTAGTCCCTCATTGACTTCCATTATACTCGGTACACAAGTCTCACCCATGCAACATCCAACTGCTCTTAACGAGAAACGAGCACCTGAACATGGTAGTGCTCGTTCCTCACTAGTAAGTATCTACTCAGAAACCTTTGGGTTTTTTTGTACCTATCTTTCAATGGATGTGGGATGCATCTTGTGGATGGCATAGCTTCTCACTGATCCCTCTGCAGCACATATGCTTCTAAGGCCAGAGTCACACTTGTGAGTGACTCGCGTGAGTCTTGCATCGACATCATCCGGTGGCTGAACACTCTCTTGGCAGGAGCAGGTAGGCTGCATGTATTTCTGTCTAGCTGAGATGCTCTTGTCCGGACAGCGGCAGGCTGTGCCGGGTATTGTCACTTGCAAGTTTTACTCCAACCTAAGCGCAGGCACAGGGAAAGAGACCACAAGCGCGCTGCTTCTGGGACCATACTGCTACCTTCTTTGACAATGTTTCCCTGCCGTCCTGCAGCTTCACTGTCTACCATTATCACACTGGTTTTGGCTTTGACTACAGTAAAAATGCTGTATCAGAGCAATGACCAGTGTGATAGTGATAGACTGAAAAGCCGCTGACAGACAACTGTAATATACTATTCGCTTGTGAAGTGCTGGGGAGCAGCGATGATCGGTCTTCTAATAGGTGTACCGATGTCCCCGGGAACATTTTATAGTCTCTCCCTCCCCATTAACGAGTGAGATCTTGTAAGTTCTTGTAGGACCTTACTGTTTAGCAAGAAGAGAGGGAGTGGTAAATTTTGGAATAAGTTCTCTTTAAGTTGGCACTGCCTTAGTACTCTGTATAGTAAAACATACTTTCTGCCTAAAGAATAACAAAAATAAAATGAAAAAAATTTCATAGTGTAAAATTTCATTTAACAGATCAGAATAAATTACTTTTATTGGAATTACATATGAGAAATTTTAGATTGTCATCTGCATCTTAATCTGTGCGAACCAGGGAATAGTAGGACGGTAAATCCTACCACACCAGGCTTTGTCAGCTTCGGCTTTGTAAGGGAAGAAGTTACTTCTTTACTCTAAATTATTTCAAATAAAAATGTAAATTTGTGTGATACATTTGTATTCAGGACCATGAATGTAAATGTGGTGATTATATTACAGTAGACAGCATTCAGATATAATTTTTCCATTTAAGCTAAAGACGAAGCTCCCGTTTACTAACACCTTCGGTGCGGAGTGTCCCCATGTGCATTGGCACATACATGCTTGACCTGGATAGCATTCAAAGATGACACATTAATTCTGCTTATTAGGTACAGCACCAAGTGAAATATGAAAGCCCTGTGTTATTGTGCATAAATATATCTATATACCCATATATCTAGATTTACATTTGCATTAATGTTATAGTAACTAAGTGGAAGTAATATCTTCTGCATTTTGACTGCATTCCCCACCATTATTGTATATTACCAATAATTTATCATCTGGTATCATAAATCACAGCAACATCTTGTCTCATGATTATTGTACATTTGTGGCCAAAGGTTTTGAGACTGACACAAATTTTGGTTTGGCTTCAATGTTTTTAGATGTTTTACATCAGATATTTCTAGAATTACTGATGTACAATTATAAGCATTTATACGATTTTCAAGGTTTAATGACAAATATATCAAGTTAATACAAAAACTCAATATTTATAGTTTGACCCCTTTTTCCAGGAATTTGCCCTGATATACTGGATATCCATTCTGGGACAAGTCCTGACGGATGACAACCTATTGTTGTTGAATCAGTGCTTGGAGTTTATCACAATTTCTGTGTTTTTGATTGTCCTCCTGTTTTTTTTGATGATTGACCACAATGGGATTGAGATCTGAGGAGTTTCCAAAATGGTTCTAAAATGTAAATGTTTTGATCACTATGCAACTCAGTTATAACTTGCATCTTGTGGCACGGTACTTTATCATGCTGGGAAAAAAATATTATTCATCACTGAAATGCCCTGGATCATTGGGAGAGGTTGTTCTTGGAGGACGATTAGATAGCATTCTTTATTCATGACTGTTTTTAGAAAAACATTTGATGGAGCCCACATCCTTGGATGAAAACCCCCCCACAAATGAATGGTCTTAGGATGCTTTACTGTTGATATGATACAGAACTCTTGGTAGCGTTCCATCTTTATTTGCTTCTCTACACAATTATTCTCCAAGATGGCCCCAACTGTCTGAATAGGGCTTCACCAGAGAAGATAACTTTGCAGGAAGAACAGGGATTGTTAGAGGACTGGTATAACGTTATCTTTTCTGATGAAGCCCTGATCACACTGTTTAGTACATCTGGTGTAATAATTGTCTGGAATAGAATAGGCTGTCATTGAGAATCTTTGGTCAATTCTCAAAAAACAGAGGGGCATTTATTTTTGTTCATTGAAATCCCTGGTATGCAAAGGAGTCCAGTCTTACCCAGTAATTGTCAGCCATTCCCCGTATGACTGTGCTTGCAGAGATAGCTGTCAATCACTGATTAGTAACACCCACTGGACTCGTGCAAGTGCTTTTCAATAAATTAGAATATCCTCTAAAAGTTAATTAATTTCAGTAATTCAATACAAAAAGGAAAACGCATATATTATATATAGCCATTACAAACAGAGTGATCTATTACAAGTGTTTATTTATGTTAATGGTGATGATTATGGCTTACAGCCAATAAAAACCTGAAAGTAGTGATAGACGATCCCCCCGATGGTCGGGATTGGGAGCCTTGCCTGATTGTTTAATAAAGATCGGGATCGAGATAACACGATCTTGCGACCGATCACCAATCTCGGGCTTTACAGTTATGGGATGGGGCTGTAAAATAAAGAATATAGTTAATAATAAACATTGTCATTATACTTACAGGTCTTGTGACGCGTCCTGCAGACTCTATCTCCCGGCCGTTTCTGCTTGATCATTACTGTGCCCTCGGGTTAAAGGACCTTCCGTAATGTCATGGCCATGTGACGAGTTAGGTGTGAGTGTTGTACTACCACGTTGGTTACAGACTGGTCACATGACTATGACATCATGAAAGGTTATGTTAAGTGATTGTCACTGTGCGAGTCTCACATCCATCACGGCGCACAATCTCCCGACAGGAATATTCCTATGCAGCTGAGACGCTCCTGTTCTGAGAGCTTCAGGCTTTGCGGGATGATGCAATGTGACGCAAGTGCAACCTTTTTGTGTTGAATTACTGAAATAAATTAACTTTTTGATTATATTCTAATTTATTGAGATGCACTTGTGTGTATACAAACACAAGAGTTTTCAATTAATAAAGTAAAAGTTATAATGAATCTTTACCAACAAAGTTGTATACTATTCTGCCCAGTTTCTCCTCAATACCAATGTGTCCACAGTTTGGACCACATGTACAATATGTTCAAACAGAAGAAAGCATGCAAACAAGGCACCAACTGTTCAAGTAAGATGCAAGACTAACCGCTCAACCTGAATCCTGCTGTAAGCTCCAATGCAATAAGCGGTGCACTGCTTCAATGTTTTCAGTGCGGGAGGAATAGGCAGCTGAAGATCGTCTGTAGAAAGCGGCGCTCACTTTGGTAAAGACCCCTTGAAGCACCGATCAGTGGAAAACGGCCATCTTGCGGCCTTCAACACCTGCCATCCCTCTTTCCCTTCCATGTCATGTCGGTTAGTTCGTGACTGTTTTTATGAAGATGCTTCAATAAAGGTATTATTTTACTGAAATTAGTGTCTTTTTCTATAGACAATCTTCAGCCACATGTAGAAAAAGACAGGTTCCCTTTGATCTCTTCTTCTGTGCAAAGTCTCCTCTTTACCTATCACAAAGCATATGCCCAACACTACTATAGTCTTTGTTTCCTTATGTCGGGGCAACACAGAATTCTGTAGCTGCTCTTGTAGCGACTGCAGCAATATGGATGTACTGAACATCATGTAAAGAAGTTAATGTATTGAAAAGTCTATATATAACCATATCATAAAACAGATGACAAAATGCAGATTTATTTTTTATTTACCTAGTAATTGAACTAAATAAATAACGGAAATCATTTCCCATAAAGGGAATTGACCAAAATCCAGAGTGGAAAGACTTGTAAGTTAAATTACAGACCACACAATACGGTATACAGCCATGGTCTACATGTGTCCGTAGTAAGCCCCGGTAGGGTCCTACTTTACAGAATTAGTTTTAGGCTTCCCAGGACATAATATTTTCTCACAATATAATGTAGTTTTGCTTCTCAAACACTTTATAACACAGGAGCAGTACTGGCCACGGGAGAATCAGTGTGTGATGTGTTTACTAAACAGATTAATGTGTTTTTAATACATCTCATTAAAATGCAGAGATTTCTTCTGGATTCAGCAATATATATTCACCTACACTTGACAGAAATACTATTTTATAGCACTAAATTTAAGTCTCTCTCAGTAATTACCAGGAAACTGTTTTAAGTCCACCCAGAGTAAATATTAGTAATCTTAATATGTGAATGGATTTTTTCCTTAATGGTGCACTAGTGTACGTTGTTGCAGTGAAACATTTCCGAAACAGGCCCCTTCTAGAAAACCACCTTAATAACAGCTTGTCTGTAATAAATTGCTACATAATGTTCACTGGCCATATTCTTTAAAAGGACCATCTCTCTAGAAGACCATTTTTCAATGCATTGAGCGGCTGTCTCATAGAGCCTACGTGGTATGTATACAGATGTAGCAATGGTAAATATTACCAGCATGACACAATATGCTGCTAATGTGGCTGAGACACATGCTCAGAACTCAGAACAGTGAAGAGAGTGGAAATGTTATGCAAATAGCATAGGTGGCACAGTGCTGACACAATAGAGCACCATCAGTTAAAGGGAAGCTGGCACCAGATTTGGTGACTTAAGGGTGCTTTACACGCGGTGACATTGCTAGCGTTTGCTAGCAATGTCGCGAGCGATAGCACCCGCCCCGTCATTCCTGCGACATTTGGTGATCGCTGCAGTAGCAAACATTATCGCTATGGCAGCGTCACACTCACATACCTTTTCAGCGACGTCACTGTGACCGCCGAACAATCCCTCCTTCAAGGGGGAGGTGCGTTCGGCGTCAAGCGGCCGCCCAATAGCAGAGGAGGGGCGGAGATGAGCAGCCGGAACATGACGCCCACCTCCTTTCTTCCTCATTGCTGGTGGACACAAGTAAGGAGATGTTCGTTGTTCCTGCGGTGTCACACATAGCGATGTGTGATGCCACAGGATCGACGAACAACCAGCGGCATGCACCACCAATGATATTATGAAAAGGAGCGATGTGTCAACGATCAATGATTTTTGACATTTTTGCGATCGTTAATCATCGCTCCTTGGTGTCACACACAACGATATTGCTAACGGCGCTAGATGTGCATCACTAACGATGTGACCCCGACGATATATTGTTAGCCATTTCGTTGTGTGTAAAGTACCCTTATAAGCTGCGACCACCACCAGTGGGCTACTACAGTTAGGTCCAGAAATATTTGGACAGTGACACAATTTTCGCGAGTTGGGCTCTGCATGCCACCACATTGGATTTGAAATGAAACCTCTGCAACAGAATTCAAGTGCAGATTGTAACGTTTAATTTGAAGGTTTGAACAAAAATATCTGATAGAAATTGTAGGAATTGTACACATTTCTTTACAAATACTCCACATTTTAGGAGGTCAAACGTAATTGGACAAATAAACCAAACCCAAACAAAATATTTTTATTTTCAATATTTTGTTGCGAATCCTTTGGAGGCAATCACTGCCTTAAGTCTGGAACCCATGGACATCACCAAACGCTGGGTTTCCTCCTTCTTAATGCTTTGCCAGGCCTTTACAGCCGCAGCCTTCAGGTCTTGCTTGTTTGTGTGTCTTTCCGTCTTAAGTCTGGATTTGAGCAAGTGAAATGCATGCTCAATTGGGTTAAGATCTGGTGATTGACTTGGCCATTGCAGAAGGTTCCACTTTTTTGCACTCATGAACTCCTGGGTAGCTTTGGCTGTATGCTTGGGGTCATTGTCCATCTGTACTATGAAGCGCCGTCCGATCAACTTTGCGGCATTTGGCTGAATCTGGGCTGAAAGTATACACTTCAGAATACGGTACACTTCAGAATTCATCCGGCTACTCTTGTCTGCTATTATGTCATCAATAAACACAAGTGACCCAGTGCCATTGAAAGCCATGCATGCCCATGCCATCACGTTGCCTCCACCATGTTTTACAGAGGATGTGGTGTGCCTTGGATCATGTGCCGTTCCCTTTCTTCTCCAAACTTTTTTCTTCCCATCATTCTGGTACAGGTTGATCTTTGTCTCATCTGTCCATAGAATACTTTTTCAGAACTGAGCTGGCTTCATGAGGTGTTTTTCAGCAAATTTAACTCTGGCCTGTCTCTTTTTGGAATTGATGAATGGTTTGCATCTAGATGTGAACCCTTTGTATTTACTTTCATGGAGCCTTCTCTTTTCTGTTGACTTAGAGACAGATACACCTACTTCACTGAGAGTGTTCTGGACTTCAGTTGATGTTGTGAACGGGTTCTTCTTCACCAAAGAAAGTATGCGGCGATCATCCACCACTGTTGTCATCCGTGGACGCCCAGGCCTTTTTGAGTTCCCAAGCTCACCAGTCAATTCCTTTTTTCTCAGAATGTACCCGACTGTTGATTTTGCTACTCCAAGCATGTCTGCTATCTCTCTGATGAATTTTTTCTTTTTTTTCAGCCTCAGGATGTTCTGCTTCACCTCAATTGAGAGTTTCTTAGACCGCATGTTGTCTGGTCACAGCAACAGCTTCCAAATGCAAAACCACACACCTGTAATCAACCCCAGACCTTTTAACTACTTCATTGATTACAGGTTAACGAGGGAGACGCCTTCAGAGTTAATTGCAGGACTTAGAGTCCCTTGTCCAATTACTTTTGGTCCCTTTAAAAAGAGGAGGCTATTCATTACAGAGCTATGATTCCTAAACCCTTTCTCCGATTTGGATGTGAAAACTCTCATATTGCAGCTGGGAGTGTGCACTTTCAGCCCATATTATATATATATAATTGTATTTCTGAACATGTTTTTGTAAACAGCTAAAATAACAAAACTTGTGTCACTGTCCAAATATTTCTGGACCTAACTGTATATACAGCATTATAACATGCTGTAATGTATATAAGAATCCAGGCCGCTGTGTAGAACATAAAAATGACTTTATAATACTCACCTAACAGTGTGGTGTAGACTGGTCGGATGGGTGTCTCCTGGTCCGGTGCCTCCTCTTTCAGCCATCTTTGTCCTCCTTATTCTGAGGCCCATGTGCATGACACGTCCTATGTCATCCACTCTAGCCAACATAGAGGTCCTGCACAGGTGCACTTTGATCTGCCCAGAGCAGGGCAGATCAAACTATTGTAGTGTAGTGCGCCTGCGCTGGACCTCATTGCCAGCTCGTGTGCATGACGTAGCACGGGTCATGCACTCAGGCTTCTGAAGAAGGAGGACAAAGATGGCTGAAAGAGGAGGCGCTGTGGTACCGGAGAACAGAGACACCCATCCGACCAGTCTGCACCGCACCGACCATTAGGTGAGTATTATAAAGTGATTTTTATGTTCTACACAGCGGCCTGGGCTCTTATATACTGCATGTTAGAATGCTGAAAAAACAAAAAGCCAGCACCAAATGTGCACTTCAGCACTAAACATTCCAAACTGTACTTATTATAAAAATTTTTGAGATTTTTGGCAAAAAATTGCAATTTCTTGAGCTGCCTCGCCACGTCACGGCAAATCTCATTAGAGGCAGTCCTACACTAAAATATTTTTATAAAATGTGCCATACGGCCTCACATATGAATAGTAGAACTGCTCTCAGCAGCACTCACCTGGTCTATTTCAATCCCGTACCCATGACTGAGTCATGGCTGTGGGCGGGACAGGTCCAAGCAAATGCTGCATGAAGTAAATAGCCTGTGGACAAAGCCTGATGACTCAATGTGAACAGTCACCAACCGCCAAAATCTAGACAGATGGAATACATCCCAAATTGGGGTGCATAGCAAGGTGGAGGTCAACCACCGACCAATTCAATGAAGAAAAAACAAAAAGCCAGCACCAAATGTGCACTTCAGCACTAAACATTCCAAACTGTACTTATTATAAAAATTTTTGAGATTTTTGGCAAAAAATTGCAATTTCTTGAGCTGCCTCGCCACGTCACGGCAAATCTCATTAGAGGCAGTCCTACACTAAAATATTTTTATAAAATGTGCCATACGGCCTCACATATGAATAGTAGAACTGCTCTCAGCAGCACTCACCTGGTCTATTTCAATCCCGTACCCATGACTGAGTCATGGCTGTGGGCGGGACAGGTCCAAGCAAATGCTGCATGAAGTAAATAGCCTGTGGACAAGGCCTGATGACTGAATGTGAACAGTCACCAACCGCCAAAATCTAGATAGATGGAATACATCCCAAATTGGGGTGCATAGCAAGGTGGAGGTCAACCACCGACCAATTCAAATTCAAATTCAAATATTTAAAAATATTTTAGTGTAGGACTGCTTCAAATGAGATTTGCCGTGACGTGGCGAAGCAGCTCAAGAAATTGCAATTTTTTGCCAAAAATCTCAAAATTTTTAAAATAAGTACAGTTTGGAATGTTTAGTGCTGTAGTGCACATTTGGTGCTGCTTTTTGTTTTTTCTTCATTGAATTGGTCGGTGGTTGACCTCCACCTTGCTTTGCACCCCAATTTGGGATGTATTCCATCTGTCTAGATTTTGGCGGTTGGTGACTGTTCACATTAAGTCATCAGGCTTTGTCCACAGGCTATTTACTTCATGCAGCATTTGCTTGGACCTGTCCCGCCCACAGCCATGACTCAGTCATGGGTACAGGATTGAAATAGACCAGGTGAGTGCTGCTAAGAGCAGTTCTACTATTCATATGTGAGGCCGTATGGCACATTTTATAAAAATATTTTAGTGTAGGACTGCTTCAAATGAGATTTGCCGTGACGTGGCGAAGCAGCTCAAGAAATTGCAATTTTTTGCCAAAAATCTCAAAATTTTTAAAATAAGTACAGTTTGGAATGTTTAGTGCTGTAGTGCACATTTGGTGCTGCTTTTTGTTTTTTTTTCATGTTAGAATGCTGTATATAAGAGCCCACTGGTGGTGGCCACAGCTTATAGTCCCCAAATGTGGTGACAGGTTCCCTTTTTAAGTGACACAGTCTCCAACCTCCAAAGGGTGTGGCTTTAAAGGGGTTGTGAAACAAACAAAGTTTAGTTCAAGGTCTTGGATCAATAATAAGTTACAAGGTTGGATGTGTTAAAAAAATGTCTCTGTGCTGAGATAATCATATAAATGTGCCCATTCTATATACTGTGTAATGGCCGTGTCTGACCATACAGGAACACAGTTGGCACAAACCCCTGCTTTTGGCCAGCAGAAAATAATAAATGGTTATACAGATAACATAGCAGTGGCTTGCAGCTGCTGCTTTCTTGATGTAAAAAATTACCCTGTCTGTTTTGCCACAGCAGTGTTTCGTCAGCCTCTCCAGTCCCTTGAATTCATTATAAATCAAGTCAATGAGGAAGGGACACCAGCAGTCACTGAGCTTATGTGTCACTTATTTGATTTATGATGAGTTTAGAGCCCTGGAGACATGTCGGAAATATTGCTGTGATAAAAAAATGCATGGAAATGTTTTACACCACAGAAAGAATCAGCTGCTATCCTGTCTGTAAACTCTTCTGTTCTCTTCCATGCCCTGAAGATGTGGTATATGCCGACCATATTCCTGCGTGATCAGAAACAGACATTATACAGTACATTGTAGGTGCAAATGTGGTACCCCTGAGGCTATAGTCACCACAGGGTACTGCACCTCACTTAAGGTGTGGTACTCATCCTGGATCCAAAAGAGGTCGGTACCGGTTCCACACCACACCAATTCACACACACAACTAGGTTGGCCTCCCCACTGGGGACCGGCTAGGGTTTGGTCTTAAGGCAGTCACCATACATGGGGGGCTGCCACCCTCTAGTGACAGGGAACCATGGGAGGAACAGCCACCAGGGTGAGTTAGCAGCAATACAACAGTTAGGAGTTCTCCAGCAGGAGAGGAAGAGAGCAGTCGTGTTTTACCAGTGGCTCTGGTGGGTCACAGGAGTCAATATGGTCACCGAGGGGAGAGCTTCATTGTTCCCTTGGGACCGCCGCAGTGCAGGGTGCAGAATCCTAGATGGATTATACTTCAGGTTGTCCACCAAAATCTGCAGGCCAGGGGATTGCATGTTTCTCTGGCCACCATAGTTTCCGGAGCACAGTCCTAGATAGGGTCCGGAGTTGTGAACCAAGTCCAGCCCCACCATGGACCCGCGGCACCTGCATACGGGACGGGAGCATACACTCTTCAAGAACCGGGGTCCCCAAGAAGCTTCAGGCTATTAGGATCCATCTCTGAGGCGCAAGGACAAAGGGCCCACCATCCACTGTACTGGTTCTGACCTCCAACGGATCAAGGATTGACTGGGGCCCATCATGGCGGTGACCGGCATCTCCCGAGTGAACCAGGACTGTGAGTAAAAGAAACCTTGAACCCGCGGAGACTGTGTCCGTATCACCACAACCTCCCATCATCCTCCCTGGGGCCTGCTCCACCTGTGGGGAGCAGAAACATCTTAGCTGCTACGACCATCAGCCCCAGAGGACAGCGACAGCAGCGGCGGCTATTCCCTGGTCGTGTACTGCAGGTGGCATCACAAAACATACCTCCATCATCACCCCCCCACCTTTCTTTATTGTACTCCTCGGGGCCACAAAACCGGGCAAAAGGGCCACCCGTGACATCCCCCTGACTCAACATCACTGGCCCGGTGAGAACTACAACCCCTTGCCCCATGGGTGCTACACAAATGTGTAAGATTATCTCATTATCAGGGACAAAATTTTTAACACATCCAATTGTGGATCCTATTGTTTTTTTAGATCTATTGATTAAATTGTACTCATGTTGGAAAATATATACTGTAGGTGACACTCCATGGTGCTTTAATACATTACAAAATGGCTAAAAGCATTTGGCCAGCAGAAGCCCAGACCAAATGTCATTTGTTTTCATTTGTTTTGAGCCAAATGCAGTTATCCATCACTGCAGTCAACTTCAAATAGTGGATGTAATTTAAAGCTGTGTACCTAAAGTATAGTTCAGAACTGGAGAAAACAATAATTGTTGAAGTCTTTTAATGCCACATTCAATATTGCTTCTTTTGTCTAAAGCTGTGCTCACACGAGCGTATAACATGTATTAGTGTTATCAAATGTTTTATCGAGCCCTCAAACCAATGAGAACATGGAAAACTATGAAGCAGTGCTGAGAATTAAATCCGCTGTATGCTGTGATTAGCAGCATATATCAGATATTGTTCCCCCATTCAAGACAACGAGTGATGCAAAACATTGATATCAGTATATATCAGACTGCACTCGGATGTCCCCTGAATGCAGTCTGATATATGCCAAGACAGACAATGGAGAAGATGGAGAAATTAATCTCTCCATCTTCTCCGCACATGTGCCCCCATTCTCGCATGTGAGAGAATCGAATCACAGTGAATGACACTCAGCTCATGCTTGCAGGAGGGCTAGAAGTGAGTGTGAGTGTCAATTACGTAAAACATCCAATTCTCTGTCAGGAGAGAATGATCAAATGCTAGTGTCAGCGTAATAAATTTGCAAAAAATGGTGTCGATGATATCAATGTTTTGGATCTGTGTGTCATCGATGACTGGTCAGTATGTCTACAATGTTTTCTCAGTGTGTCATCAATGTTCAGTCAGTGTGTCATCACTGTTCAGTCAGTGTCTCATCAGTGTTTGGTCAGTGTGTCATCATCGTTTGGTTAGGGGTCAACAGTATTCAGTAAGTTTGTCACTGCTTGGTCAGTGTGTCCTCAGTGTTCAGTCA
Source organism: Anomaloglossus baeobatrachus (assembly GCF_048569485.1). Lineage (NCBI taxonomy): Eukaryota > Metazoa > Chordata > Amphibia > Anura > Aromobatidae > Anomaloglossus > Anomaloglossus baeobatrachus. Next base: position 215,778,414 of record NC_134354.1, read on the forward strand.
GTGTGTCATCATTGTTAGGTCAGTGATCATCACTGTTTGGTCAGTGGTCACCAGTGTTTGGTCAGTGTGTTATTAGTGCTTGGTCAGTGTGTCATCATCGTTTGGTTAATAGTCATCAGTGTTTGGTCAGTGTGTTATCATCATTTTGTTAGTGGTCATCAGTAGTCGGTTAGTTTGTCAGTGCTTGGTCAGTGTCTCATCAGTGCTTGGTCAGCATGTCATCATTGTTTGGTAAGTGGTCACCAGCTTTCGGTCAGTGAGTCATCAGTGTTTGTTCAGTGGTCATCAGTGTTTAGTCAGTGTGTTGTCAGTGTTTGGTCAGTGTGTCTTCAGTGATTGGTGTGTTTTCAGTGATTGGTCAGTGTATCTCCCGTGCTTGGTCAGTGTGTCTTCAGTGATTGGTCAGTGTGTTATCAGTGTGTTACCAGTTTTGGTCAGTGGTTATCAGTATTCGATCAGTGCGTCATCAGTTTTTAGACAGTGTGATATCAGTGTTTGGTCAGTGGTCATCAGTGTTCGGTCATCTCCTATCCAAACGTGCCTGTTAGAGGCATATGTCAGCTGATCAGATCAGCCATCATGCACAGGTAAAGATGTAGACTATATGTGCAAGCCCACAGCAAAGCAAGGTACACGACCTATGACATACCAGTACATGCTATATCAGTAAGGGGTTAACTAGGAAAAACATGTAAAGATCAAGTCTTTAGCAAATTCTTAAAAGCCTCCACATTTGCCATATCATCATACTTTACAGCAACTGTCCATACTGTTTGGGCAGCAGAGTGGCTCGGTGGGTAGAATTGTAGTTTTCTAGCGCAGGAATTTGGGGCTAAAATCCCAGCAAGGATAACATCTCCAAGATATTTGTATGTTCTCCCTGTATTTATATGTTTTTCCTTCTACACGACAAAGACATACTGATGGGGAATTGTGAGTCCTAAGGTTGGTCAGTGATGATAATGACTGTAAAATGATGTGAAATTAATGGCCCTATATAAATATAAATAAATATTTCCTATCTACTTTAAAGGGAACCTGTCAGGTGCAAAATGCTCCCAGAAACACGAGCAGTTCTAGGTGCATATTGCTAATGCTTGCCTAACGGTCCCTGTATACACTAGCGTAGATAAAGAGATCGTTAGAAAACTATTTCTAAAGAACTTTTATCTTATGCTAATGAGCGAGGTGACTAGTCCCAAGGGCGTTATATCCCCTGACTAGCTGCCCTCTTAGCACGTTGGCCTACTCACAGGGGTGTACTAATGTACCACCCTGAGAGGGGCCCGGCCACTTCTTCCGCTTGCTCGGGCCGAGCCGCTCGAGGTCCAGGCTCGGGTTGTGGGTGGCACGAGCGCCTCCGGACCGGGGGCCACGTTGCTCTGTTAGAGGGGAGAGGTAGTGGGGTGGTGGTGGTGGGATGGGGCGCACAGCCGGCGAAGGCCGCGCTGTCGTCTCACGGGTCGTGACGCCACCCACGGGTCGTGGTGACGGGATGCACCACCGCTGTGGCTGAGGCGATGGCGGGCTCTTTTTTCATGCCCGGATGGCACTGGTGTACTCACGATTAATTCACACTCAGAGTCAGTGGTAAACCAAAGTTCGGATTTGGTCGGTTCCCGCGGCCGTCTGCTGATGTCCCCTGTGGGGTTGATGGTGGCCCCTTTCCCGTGCACCTCTGGTAGTTGTGTTTCGGCTACCCTGCCTGGGCAGTGGTAGCCCGCTTCCCGGCGTTGAGCTGCCGGAGGAGCCCTCGGTTGCCCACAGGCGCTGGCCCGTCGGGTGTTTGGCCCTTGGCGGTGGCGCTCACCCGGTCTCGGTGGGCTTTTGCCTTCTTTCAGGACTTTGGGTGTAGATGAACCCGTGAGGTCCAGCCAGCAATCAGTCAATTTGCCTATACTCAGTGGCTTCTAAGCTAGGACGGGGTCTGAGTACCCAGTTTCTGGTGCTCCGGTACACGGTTGACTCCCCGGTTCAGGACCGGCAGGCTCCAACCCAGGCTCGGTCCATATGGTTCTGCCGGTTGCTGTACCGGTACTCCTGCAGGCGGCCACCACTGTCTGCCTGCCTGACGTTTCAAGGGGGACCAGGCTCCTACCCGGGTCCCTGACAGCTGCTCCACTACCACTCACTGTCACGGTACAAACTCATCTGCTTGAACTTCCTGCCTCAGGACAGTAGTCTCCTCGGTGGGCGTGTCTTTCTGCCTAACTCCTCCCACCTGGTGTGCCCTACTGGCTCTGAGGGAGGCATCAGGTCTCCCTTTCGCGGGACATATGTGTGACCTCACAGGGGGTGGGGGGTATGTGTGTATGTGGTAGGTGTTATTACCTGTGACTCCTGGGGTCCAGGGCATCACACTAACACACTATTCAATGCAGGGTCACAAGCGGTGCTGTGCATACCTGTGTTTGCTGTTACCGCTCTTCTGAATGCTGGGTACTTCCGGTCATGCACAGTATGGAGTTGGGTGTACGCGTCCCAGCTTCAGAGAGGTCTACTGTGCATGACTGGAAGTTCCCGGCATTCAGAAGAGCGGTCATAGCAAACACAGGTACGCACTGCACCGCTGGTGATGCTGCATTGAATAGCATGTTAGTACAACCCTGTGGGTGTTCTACCATGCTAAGAGGATGGCTAGTTGGGGGATATAACCCCCTTGCAACTAGTCACCACGCTCATTAGCATAAGTTATTTAAGCTAGTGTATACAGGGACGGTAAGGAAGGGATTAGCAATATACACCCAGAACTGCTTGTGGTTCTGGCTGCATATTGCACCTGACAGGTTCCCTTTAAACTCAGGGAGAGGCCTCTGTGATGTCTACTACAACTACACTTAGTTTCACAAAAGCATGACAATCAGCTCAGAAATAAATCCATATTAGGGCCACGAGACTAATGACCCAAACTCACTAACATATGGATTATGCCACCATAAAACCAGACATTTCATTTACATAAAACCATCCTCAAGTCAGAAAGGGCTCGTGTTTAACCCTTTGCCTCTGTAGCAAATTTTAATTTTTAGGTTTTGCATTTTTTCCCTCTTCCTCTCTCAAAATCCATTACATTTTATATTTTTCAGTTGACATGACCATATGAGGGTTCTTTTTTATTCAGGACAAGTTGTAGCTTTGAATGACTCCTTCCATTTTATCATAAATGTCATGAAAAATGAAAAAAATATATGAAAACCATCCAAGTGGGATGTAATCATATAATAAAAGTAACATAGAAACTTTATTCTCCAGGCCTGTACGCTTACGGCTGATACTAAACTTTAATAGATTTTTTTTTACACGTGATGGAAAAAAAAATCACAAGCTAGTAAAAAAAAAAAATTGCTGCCATTTTTTTTTTCGATTTACGGACTTTATTTTTCTATTTTGATAGGTCAGACTTCTACAAATCCAGCAATACCAAATAGGTTTATTGTTTTATTTAAGAAAGGATCTGAATTTTTTTTATATATATTTTTTAAAATCTGCAATCATCTGATTGCTTTTCCTGTACACTTCAGGATCATAATTATCATATTGAAGCATATAGTGATAATTGTGGTCAGCCTATGGCAATGTGGGAGGGATACTGAGCTGCCCAACAAAAACACTTATTTTATCTGATCTACCTAATTTTCATATAATAAAGCCCAACTGTAAAGGCCCCATCACACGCTATGATATATCTAACGCTATATCGCCGGGGTCACGGAGTTTGTGACGCACATCCGGCATTGTTAGAGATGTCGTAGCGTGTAACTGCTCCGAACGACAGTTAACGAGCAAAAATACTCACCTTATCGTTGCTCGTTGACACGTCATTCATTTTCATAATATCGTTCCTCCTTCTGTGCGCCGGTTGTTCATCATTCCCGAGGCAGCACACATCGCTCCGTGTGACACCCCGGGAACGACAAACACAGCTTACCTGCGGCCGCCGGCAATGCGGAAGGAAGGAGGTGGGCGGGATGTTACATCCCGCTCATCTCCGCCCCTCCGCTTCTATTGGGCAGCCGCTGTGTGACGTCGCTGTGACGCCCAACGTCCCTCCCCCTTCAGGAAGAGGATGTTTGCCGCCCACAGCGACATCGTTAGGGAGGTAAGTACAGGGATTAACTACTTTGTGTGCCACGGGCAACTAATTGCCCGTGACGCACAAACGACGGGGGTGGGTGCGATCGATCTTGCGATCGCATGATATATCGGTACGTGTGACGCCGCCTTTATTCTTTCAAATAATACAATAAAATCAAACAGTTAAAATCAATCACTGCACACTTCTATAGTCTGTATGAATTGCTAATATATTAATGGTGCCGCTATGTACAGCTGCTGCCTCATATTAGTTGGTGACTACTGTCATTTTAAATAAAATATGTGTCTGCAGTACAAACATTCAATCGAATCCCTCCAGGTTACTAAAATCTCAATGTCTGTCCTACGAGCGCACTGGCACCTGCTTAATTTAAAGGCCATTGTCAGAGATTGACACTGACATTTAAAGCGTAACTGTCATTTTAATTTTTATTTCATAAATCAATAGTACACAAGAAAATAAGCAACTTTGTAATATCTTATCAGAGAAATCTGCTTCTTTCTCTGCCAGAAGTGATCAGTCATTATCAACATTCTCATTTCTGGGGTAAAATCTGTATTCAGTGAAGACTTTCCCATTACTGAGATAGGAGTTGGCAGCTGTTACTGATGAGATTCTAAATATCTGCCTATAGCTCCTCCCTCTTCATCTAGCTCCTCCCTCTTCCTCTAGCCCCTCCCTCTGTTGCTAGCTCCTCCTTCTCTCATCATAGAATCTCATCAGTAACAGCTGCCTTCTCCTATCTCAGTAATGGGAAAGTCTTCACTGATTACAGATTTTACCTCCAAATTGAGAATTTGATAATGACTGATCAATTCTGGCAGAGAAAGAAGTACATTTGTCTGATAAGACATATTACAAAGTTGCTTATTTTTATGTGTACTATTGATTTATTAAATAAAAATTAAGAAGATGGTTCTACTTTAAAGAGATCTTTTTGAATAAAAAGATAACAACAAAAAACATAACAATCACGAGATCAGCAGAAATAAAATAAATGCAAATAATGGACTTTTCGAACCTGGTGACATTTCATCCCTAAAGTTGGCATCTGCTGCCCGCCACGTACAGGTCATTATGTGCTAAAGCATCAAGAGTCTTTCCCAACCCCTCTTCACATGTATGTAAGATAATGTCATTTTATATATATATATATATATATATATATATATACACACAGTGTGTCCACCCATATCCTGTCCACCGCCTTTAACATGAGAATGGCGGCAACTATAGGCATAGAAGTGGTGTCTAGGTATAGTAAAGTATCCATGTGCAACGCAATGAAACCACCTATAGCACCACCTGGTGGAAAACAACAGAGTTAGCATTTTTATCTCAAAAATGGAACAAGATAGAGAAAAAAAGTGAATTACAAAGTTGTAGGGCATCATCAATTCAATACGAATCGACACCTTGCATACAGAAATGCTATGATTAGAAGGTGTAAAACTCACAAGGCTGCGGACGTGAAGCGATACCTCATGAAGACCTTCCTACAAGTCATTGGGTATGGTGGCTGCGTGGAGTGGCCTCCACGCTCACCTGACCTGACTCCATTGGACTTCTTCTGTGAGGTCACGTCAAACAGCAGGTGTATGCGACCCCTCCACCAACATTGCAGGACGTGTCACAGATGCTTGTGCAAACGTGTCACATACCATATTGCACAACGTGCAGCAAGATACAGTATGCTGTCCAGAGTCCAGATGTGCATTGCAGATGATGGTGGCCACTTTGAACATCAAAGTTAAATGAGCGCCATATGCGTGACCAGCACTCAATGTTTTGGGGGGGGGTCATGGCTTTCATATCATAGCATTTCTGTATGCAAGGTGTCAATTCGCATTGAATTGATGATGCCCTACAATTTTTTAATTCACCTTTTTTCTTGTTCCATTTTCAAGATAAAAATACTAACTCCGTTGTTTTCCACCAGGTGGTGCTATAGGTGGTTTCATTACGTAGCGCATGGATACTTTACTATAACTAGACACCACTTCTATGCCTATAGCTGCCGCTGTTCTCACGTTAATGGCGGTGGACAGGATATGGGTGGACACACTGTATATGTATACACTGTATATATATATATATATATATATATATATATATATATATATATATATACACTGTGTATATATTGCCTTGGAAAGTATTCATGTCATGAAAGCTTTATGACATTTATTTCATGGTACACCCACAAAGTTAACTGTATATTAGGATGTTATGGAATATACCAACACAAAGTAGCAAGTATTTGTAAAATGTACAGGAAATAATACATTTGTTTTTTTTTAAATATTTTAAAAAATCTAAAATTTAAAAATTGTGATGTGCATTTGTTTTCACACTCCTAAGTTAATACTTTGTAGGATCACCTTTCCCTGCAATTACTACTGCAAGTCTTTTGGGAGATATCTCTACCAACTTTGCACATCTAGAGGCTGATTTTTTTCCCAATTTTCTTTGCACAATAGCTCTAGCTCAGTGATATTAGATGGAGAACATCTGTGAGCAGTAATTTTCAAGCGTTGTCAGAGATTAGTCTACTAATCAGAACAGGTGTTAGGGATGCTGCACTACGTTACAGGTTCCCAGTGCTTTGGTCCGGTAGCTTCAGGCCACCAATTTATCCACTTGATCAGGTTCCTGCAAAACATTTTGCTGACTTCTGAAAAATACTTGCTTTTTAAACTCTACAAATAAAGTTATCCCTGAATAATTGTTATGTTGCAGTTCCCCATATACTCACTATTAAAATGTTATTCATTTGTTGGGCATGTATTACACACCAAACAATTCATTGCTTGGTTGGAGAAGTAGCTGATGGTCAAAAGATTGGCTGAACTATTGTTCGTCTCACACCTATCTAAAGTGTGTAGGAGGCTTACGCCATGCTTCCACTTTGCTGAAACATAAAATGTTGGAAACTTTTATGACTGCCTGATCTCTCACTCTAGATTTCTTGACTCCAGCTTAGCGATAGGGTTGTTTACCCCCACCCTCATCTCTGAGTCCAAGTGCAGCCTATTAGTGCACTACATTTTTGGGCACATATTAAAGCAATGCCATATTCTGCATAGCAACTGCAATGTATTTCTTGAGCAAAAGTTACCACCATAAAAAGAGGACTCTAAATAAACACTAACAGCCCAGGATAGCAAAAAAAAATTGTGTAGTCATTATTGTGTTAAAATAGGTTAAGCTATTATTACTCATACCAAAAGTGTTTATAAAATTGATTTTTCCTAGATTTCCCTACCATTTGGATTTCCCATTATTAAGCTCTGATGTACCCAGCATTGGAGCTATTTTGTGTATTTCATGTGACACATACACAGCTATATTACAAAAGGATTCTCCCTAGCTTTAACAGGACAATATCTCTAAGGCCTTCTTCACACGTCAGTCAAAAACACACCCTTTTTTTACTGATGTATTAAAGATGCATATGGCCCTCAGTGTGCTGTGATTTTGGCACATGTGTGTTCTTTGTGTGCTATCTGTGATAGCACACGAAGATCAGGCACTCCTATACTCACCTGTCCCCAGCGCTGCTGTCAGAGGTGATGATGTCTCCGGCTCTCCTGCCTCCGGCTAGTATTGTCTCCCCTTTGCTGTTACTTATGGGTGCAGTGAATTTTCATGAGCATAATTAGCCGGCCTGGAAGCAGAGACAGCAGTGGCCAGAGACTGCATCGCTGGAGACAGGTGAGTAAAAAAATAATTTTATTTCAAAGATACATGTTTTCTCGAATACTTGTCACACGGATCACATCACTGTGATGTGATCCGTGTGACATCAATGATGCCAGAGAATTACGGACATGTCTCCATGCAGAACACACGGAAATGCATGTGCACCGCACAGAAACATGGTCAGTGAGAAATCACTGATGTGTGCGCAGACCCATTGTTTTAATGGGTCTGCGTATATGTCCGTGATTCTGATATGTGTAAAAACAGCAACATACGTACCAGAATCACTGACGTGTGAAGAGGCCTAATATGGCTTCCAATGGAATAAAGTTTGGAGCTCATTTTAAGTTAGAAACATATGGTACAACGATAGAATGTAAGCCATATACATATATACATCCTATACATGGTGTATGATAGTTCAGTAAAGCTACAAATTTGTACAAACCCTGCAGATCTGAGAACTAGGGTTTTATGACCTAGAAGATGAAAAAAATGCATCTCGAATACAAGCAGTTATGTGAATTTCACAAAAAAAATGTTTACATCAAAATGGGAGAATTAGAAGTTGTGGTTACTACAAATTCACTTTACAATTTTGTGAAAAGGAAAATAAATGAAAAAACACAGCTGTAATTAGAGACCAAAGGCTATAAACCCAGCCTGTCAAGAGACAGTTGTGGGCTAAGAGTGAAAACAAAGAAAATAATTATTCTTAAGATAATACAGCTGGATGGTGAAAATGAAACCCTATAATCTTATCTTCTTCCCCAGAATGTGGGTTCAGCCATACATACAATATAATGTTCTCTGCTCCTTACAGCGCTATTAATTGTAGTTCTGCTTGTACAATGCCAGATGTTTGACAGAGCTACATCCATGTGTGAAGAAACAATTGTCTTTCACAGCTGTATTCGGGATCCTACATATTATAAGGTCTCATTAGCTAGATGGCCACGTTGTAGTCATTCATGATCCAACTTCCAGCTATGAGGAGAAATACATCCAAATTTTCAAGAAGGGAAGGCTTAGATGATGTTAAATAAAGCTATGTGCTCTAAATCTCAAGTGCAGAAACCAATATTAGCATATTTTCATATTAATTATTAAAGTTCTTCATGACAAAGTCAAAAACCCTAAAATCGCAAGCTTTAATAGCTAAAGGACCATCAGCCTTTATGCTGCCTTGGTGAAGCACTGACTTCCATTATTTGGACAGCTGGATTTTCTCCATATTTCTTTTAGACCAACACATCAGTTTAGGATATGAGAACTCTGGATCCTATATTGGCCTCCCAAAGGCCATCACTTGGGAGAGTATTAAGTAACCCAACTGATTAATGACACTATGACCAAATTTTTGGGATGACCATTTATTTCTGTGATTATATGCAGATTAGACCCTATGGCCTAGGAGACATGGCGAGAAAAATGGTGTGAGTGGAATGCGATAAAAAATCACATTCCACTCAGACCAATATTACTCTCTGGGGCCGCTCCCATGAGTAATTATTTTCTCAGCCCTAATCAGACCGAGAAAATAGTCGCAGCATGCTGCGAGTGAAATTAAATCCTGTTTCACTCACACCCATTCAAGACTATGGGGTGAGAGAAACATCGCACTGCTCTCACGTTACACTGGTGTACTGCGATTGCAGTGCGATTCTCGCATCAGCCGGCAACGGAGGAGACAGGGAGATAAAACCCTCCCTCCCCTCCGCAGCGCTGGCCCTCCCCTCCGCAGCACCGCCCCCCCTCCGCCACTGTGGTCTGATCACATGATCGGACCACAGTTGCATGACACTTAGCTCCCGCTGTGCTGCGAGCGTGTGCAGAGTGTCATGCGAGCACTCGTACAAATCCCCGTGTGGCCTCGGCCTATACCTGTCTGTATTAATATTAGGCATTGGAGCACTGTGCACTTTATATGTTTGATTAATGCACCTTGTAGGCACGCACTTTTTCTAAGGCAGGAATTTCTAGGGTGATCTAGGAAGAGACAATGGTGAGTGGAGGCACCATAGCGACTATTAGGGCGCTGACCTCCGCTGTCAGGTAGGGCACAGTAGGAAATGAGTTATTAGGGTCAATATCTTTCCCTTCTCTGTGCACCTAGTCTTGCATCTGTGTTTATTGTTTTTAATAATTTATCTATCAAAGGGAATCTGTCAGGTCCAATATGCACCCAGAACCATGAGCAGTGCTGGGTGCATATTGCTAACCCCTGCCTAACCATCCCTGCATAAACTAGCATAGATAAAGAGATCTTTAGAAAAAGTATTTCTAAAGATCTTATATCATATGCTAATGAGCGAGGGGACTAGCCCCCTGGGCATTAGTTCCCCTGGCTAGCCGGCTCCATTAGCATTCTTTATGACAAAGCAAGAATGAAACATACTATTTTCCTTAAGCAACTTTTTTGTCATTAAGTCACTCTTAGGCCTCCTGCACACACGTCGGATACTGTGCTGTAGTTAGATGCATGGATTAATGGAAATTAATGGAGTATCTGCCATTATTGCCAATGGTGGTATAATCTATAAATATAAAGGCTGCTCATAACAACATTTAAATTAATCATTTATTTATAAGAGGACCTTCCACCAGTTTTAGCATGATAAACTGGACACATCACGGAACAGCAGCTGCAGAGCTGAGTAAAATGTTGTTTTGTTTAACTTCTCATCCTTATTGCATATATGTTAGCTAGTTAAGTTTATATGCTAATGTTCACTAACACCAAGAGAGAACCTTACCATGGATTCATTTTTAGAGCATGTACTTTTTTGCCCTGAATAACATAGACCAATCATAAGAAGGATGCTTCACACAGGACAAAAAAATGTGAAACACCAGCTTTCTCTGTGTGAAATATTTAAAGACACAAAGCCTTGCTTTCCTCAGTTATCAAACTGGCAATATCTACTGATTTTACAAGCAGGGAAAAAGAGCAGAGCTGTTCTGTGTGTCATTACAAACACCTCTGCATCTGCAACTTTCATCAAACAGCACTGTCTGCCCTGCTCTACTCTCCCTCCCCACAAACTAACAGTCCTGTAAGATGAGAGCTGCAGATGTAGAGGTGTTTGTAATGACACAAGTCTGCTCTTCTCCTCTTTCCGCTTGTAATCACAGTAGATGCCAGCAGTGACATCAGTAAGGAGAGCATGGCTGTGTGTCATTGCATGTCTCACCCAGAGAAAGCTGATCTGATATTTTGTTTGCATTTTCATTTTTTCCCCCTCCATTATGTTTCCTATTTATGATTAGTCAGTGCCATGTGGGGAAATGTATCACCCCAGAAATGGTGGACGTGTACTACTACACCTTCATGACATTGACCAATCATATGTAGAATGTTTCAGAGTGAAAAAAAAAGCACAAACTTACACTGTATTTTAAAACAGGCTTTGCCCTGTGTGAAATGTGATGACAGACAGGTTTTTTTTTTCTCCTCACTGACCTCACTGCAGAGCTGTATGTGATTCCAAAATGCTGGGGGCAGAGCAGAAATGACTGACATTACTAACACTTTGGTAGTTTTCATCTCGAGGAAGCCAATGTGGAGGAAAGGCAGTACAGCAGAGCTGGTAGCACAATGAGAGGGGAGCTGCTAGAAGTGTTTGTAATTAGACAAAGCTCAGCTCAGCTGTACTGAGAATACAGCAGAAGTGCTGATGCTATTTACTGTCACATGGAATAACTTTCACCTCCTGCAATTCACATTTATTAATACTATTTTTTTACATATGACTTAACTGCTGCATGTAATGTTCTTTCAGCAAATAGTCAATGAATGGTTCGTGCAGTATAACCTCTTATGAACTGTCCAGCATCCACTTTAAATATAACAATTTGAATAGCCAATAACACATAGCCACACAAATTTGTGAGATTTAGGCTTTTATCCACAAAAAAACACCCTCATTATACAAAGTACACAGATCATCAAAGCCTCATCAATTCTAAATGATGTACAGTGTGGAGGCATATATAATGTAAGGAACTCAACAGGGCTACTGTTATTTCAATAACCTTCAGCTCATCTGATAGCAAATATGACAAAATTATTTATCAAACATTATGTTATCAGCTAAAAAAAACTATAACTCCAAAGTGCTTGCACTGGTGTCTTCTTTCTATCTAATGTGCCCACTGTCTGCTATCCAGTGTAATGCAACTTTGATGGAAAGGTGCCCAGAAAGGAAATTGGTGCAGGTCATTGTCACTTTGCTCATTCTCTTCTATTTTTCAAACTACATGGAAGTCTAAAAAAGAGGTGGGCTTTCAGTTAGAGACAAACAAGTCTTTGAATAATGGCAGTAGCAATACATGCTGGTGAAGAGGGGAAAGGAAGATCTAGAGGCTGTAGTGGTAGCAGAATGTTGATACAGAGGAACCACCTAAAAAAATGGATGCTAAGTTACAGAACATATGTCATGCTAGAGCATACAGATGCTCTGCATGCAGAGCAACACAATGGTGACAAAGGTGATGTATAGAAGGAAGGCTCTGAGGATAGGGAGAAGGGATAGGGGACACTTAATGCAACTTACATACGTTTGTATCCTAAGCTCCCAAATGTCCCTATATATATCCTTATCCCCCATTGCCATCACATGTCTAGGCCCTGGCTTGCCCTGAAGTCACCCTGGCTAATGAGGAGGCCGGCAAGAGCACTAGTCTTACCACTACAATAATACAACACAAGGTATGGGGGACAAAGAGAAAAAAATGAAAACACTCCAAGTTTTTTTAATGCAACAAAACACCACACCTGCAATAGACACAACTCCTCAGCTTCTTCCAGAGGCAGGCCCCATCCAAAGTAGTCAGACTCAGCAACAATATGAGAATCTCTAATTGGCATCAGATGGTAATACATACTCATTACTTTTTATAGTGAAGTGGAGGGGTCACAAAAGAGCTGCACCTGAGATTAAGGCTACAAAAAACACACAGATACGAAAGAGTCCTTAAATCCCGCAGCACTAACAGAAACTAGATATATTCAAATACCAGTTGAAGACTTGTGAACAATAAGGCGTTGTGTCATTCTGGTCCTAGACTTGCCAGAGGTCTCCCCAGAGCAGGACACACTCATGACAGCATAAGAATCAGGAAAGTCGGCGGACTTATTCAACTGGAGTGTGCACCCAAACCTGTTATTTGTGTTTTTGAGACTCCTGCCATGCTTTCATTGTAATTTTGGTGGAAATAACAGGTTCATTTTAATGGAATTCTATAGATAAATAACATAAAATGTATATATGAATAACAAACTGGTTCAGGTGCACTAGGGTCATAAGCAGTGTTTGTCTTTACAAAAGAAAAGCATTTGGGTGGTATAACCCTAAACATGCAAGATAAGTGCAATTAATACATTTTTTTATTAAAGGGGTTCTCCACTATCAGGACAACTTTTTAAACTAAGTCCACCTTGTAAATTAAAAGTATCAGATACTCCCTGCATCCCTGCATCATTACCGTTCCAGCAAAATTTGAGCTTGGTCTCCTAGAGGTTTTATGACATTATTATGTCGTGAGAGACTTCCAGATAATCAGTGATTGGTATTCATCTGCGCTTTCACTTCATCTGCTTATCTTAGGTTTGTACAAAGGAAATGAGAATGCAGCAACTTAATAGTGGCTGGTGACTCTAGAGAGCTCACATGGCATAACAAGCTCACGACAGCCCTAAGATATCTAGAGCCATTAGTGAAACAACGTTGGTAAGCAAGGTATTGCCTATTTCTATTTTATTACATTTTATTTTACAAGTGAGACTAGTTCATTTATAGAAAGGTTATCCACGTGGTGGACATCTTCTTTAAAAGAAATCTGTCAGCAGGTTTTTACTATGTAATCTTAGGATAGCATGCTGTAAGAGTTAAAACACAGAATTCAAAGATGTGTCTCTTATCAAGGTACATGCTTGTTGTTTACTTGATTGTTTTAGCATCAGAAACTTATCATTGCTCGGACTACATTGCCCTATGCCTAATACTCCAACACATGCCCTCCTGCGATAAGCAGTTCATTGTCTATAGACATTCCACATAAGGTGCCTGGTGTGGGCAGAGGCATTTTTTGCAACTCTGCTGCATGTTATGTGTGAAAGCTCTGCTTGTGACACATCTGATGCACCCAGTAATCTAAGTGATACATTGTTGGTTTCAGTATCTCTTTGCCTGCATCATGTTGCTTTCAAATGAGGTAGCAAAAACCTGCTGATAGTTTCCCTGCATCAGATGAAAAGTGAACTAAAAAAGGCACCGATGGGTCATCTTAGTACACCAACCTTGCCTTATTTTGTAATACACACAAACTGCTGTAGTAAAGAAACTGTGACGTTGATGACTAAAGCAACCAGTTAGCTTCCAAACAATTGAAATATTTACCAACACAAGTCAATAGTTACATAAAATTTTCGTGCTTCCTTTTATATAACCTATTACCCCAGAAACAAGACAAGTTCTCTGCAAACCCAGAAGGGCTTATTCATCAAATCTTAAATATATCTTTATGAATAATCCAAGAAGAATTATAATGAGGATTGTCTGTCATCTTGATAAATATTTGATATGGTCGTAGTTGTTTTCTGGCATTAACCTTTCCATAATTGTAGAAAATAAAAACCTTGCTGGAAGAAAAGGGATTTCCATAGAGTGGATTGCACTGTGTGTTAATGTGCCGTGGAAATGAATGCGTTCTGTGGCTATAGGACGTGTGAATGCTAATGAATTTCTCACACTTAGATGAAACTGAATTACTTATTGAATATAGGATAGTTGTCTTTGATTAATCGAGTGTTGTCGTGTTTGCTTTAACACCAGCACTGTCTAAAATGGACCAAGGCAGACAATTATTAAAGTATAGGGGTTTTTTATTATTATTATTATTATTATTATATATTATTATAGTGCCATTTATTCTATGGCGCTTTACAAGTGTAAGAGGGTATACGTATAACAATCATTAACAATACAAAACAGACTGGTATAGGAGAAGAGAGGACTTGTCTGAGAGGACCTGAAGTCACCCTGGCTAGTGAGGAGGCCAGCAAGAGCACTAGTCTTACCACTACAATAATACAACACAAGGTATGGGGGACAAAGGGAAAAAAATGAACACACTCCAAGTTATTTATTAATAAATTAATAAATTAATTTATAAATTAATAAATAAATTAATGCAACAAAACACCACAGCTGCAATAGACACGACTCCTCAACTTCTTCCAGAGGCAGGCCCCTTTCAAAGTAGTGAGCAACAAAATGAGAATCCCTAACCGGCATCAGATGGTAATACACATGACTTTTTATAGTGAAGTGGAGTGGTCACAAAAGTGCCGCACCTGAGAGTAAGGCTACAAAAAACACACAGATACGAAAGAGTTACGTTTTCCACTGTCATGTTAGTCCTAAACATACTAGAAAAATCTGATAATGATTATTGTTAAAACATTGGTTCAAGTAATTGTCTAATGTAATGTTATTACAGGAGTCACATAGACTGCTATATACAGCAATGAGTAGTTGGTAAAAGGCATCCTATACTATTTTAGAGTCCCACATGCTCAAGGGAGCACTAGAAAAGGAGCGCCCTCCCTCCCGCACTCTGCATTTATGACTCCATGCTTATTATTTGAACGTAATACTTCTACTCATTTCTTTTACTTGACCTAGTGTGTTTGCTATTATTTGCCTAACATACTATATATACTTTATATATATATATATATATATATATATATATACATACAGTATATATATATATATATATATATATATATATATATGTCAGGAAAAAATAAGCAATTGTGTGCATGAGATTTCTGAAATCCCATAGTTTATTTTGGTACTGTAAAAGAACAGCTTTTAATTTGCATAAGAAACCACAGAAAAAAAAGTTGCAAAAACGCAAAATGTAAACATAGCCTAAAGGGTACTTTACATGCTGCGATATCAGTACCGATATCGCTAGTGAGCGTACCCGCCCCCATCGGTTGTGCGACACGGGCAAATTGCTGCCCGTGGTGCACAACATTGCTTACACCCGTCACACGGACTTACCTTCCCTGCGACGTCGCTGTTGCCGGCGAACCGCCTCCTTTCTAAGGGGGCGGTTCATGTGGCGTCACAGCGACCTCACACGGCAGCCGTCCAATGGAAGTGAAGGGGCGGAGAGGAGCGGCCAGAACATGCCGCCCACCTTCTTCCTTTCTCATTGCCGATGGACGCAGGTAAGGAGATGTTCGTCGCTCCTGAGGTGTCACACGTAGCGATGTGTGGTGCCGCAGGAACGACGAACAACATCTTACCTGCAGCAGCAACGATATTTTGAAAAGGAGCGACATGTCAACGAGCAACGATTTTTCACATTTTTGCGCTTGTTGATCGTCGCTCCTTGGTCTCACACGCTGCGATGTCGCTAACAGCGCCGGATGTGCGTCACTAACGACGTGACCCTGACGGTATATCGTTAGCGATGTCGCAGCGTGTAAAGCACCCTTAGGGTATGTGCGCACGTTGCTTTTTACCTGCTTTTTACCTGCTTTTTTGCTGCTTTTTCTTCTGCGCTGTTTAATGCCAAAATGGATGTGTTCTTCTATTCAAGCAAAGTCTATGGGAATTTGGGTTTCTTGTTCACACTATGTTGTTCAAAATGCTGCCTTTTTGTGGCAGAACTTTGGTCAAAAACTCAGCTTTGCAGTGCAAAACCCAAATGGCAAAAACAATTGACACGTTGCTTCTTTGAAAAGCTGAGTTTTTGACCAAAGTTCTGCCACAAAAAGGCAGCATTTTGAACAACATAGTGTGAACAAGAAACCCAAATTCCCATAGACTTTGCTTGAATTGAAGAACACATCCATTTTGGCATTAAACAGCGCAGAAGAAAAAGCAGCAAAAAAGCAGGTAAAAAGCAGGTAAAAAGCAACGTGCGCACATACCCTTAAGGCTATGTGCACACATTAAATAGCAGCACATTTTTCTGAAGCAAAAACAAGAGTTGGCAGGAAAAACGTGGTGTAAAATTTGCATGTTTTTTATGCATTTCTTATGTTTTTACCAGGGCCGGCTCCAGCTTTTTGTGGGCACCAGGAGAGAAAGTCTCAGTGGGCCCCATCCACACATAGACATGCACATACACAGATGCATACACATACAGGCATATGTACACATACTGTACATATTTAAAGAGAAATTCAGAGAAATACATATACATAGACATAAATACACAGTCATATACACTGACATACATAGATACACACATCATACATGCACACACAGACACTCTGGGGTGGCAGCGCATCCAGCTCTGAGGTGGCAGCACATACGGCTCTGGGGTGGCAGCACATATGGCTCTGGTGTGTCAGCGCATACAGCTTTGGCTTGGCAGCATATATGGCTCTGGGGTGGCAGCACATATGGATCTTGGGGGCTGCACATACAACTCTGGGGGTAGCACATACAGCTCTGGGGGTAGCACATACAGCTCGGGAGGGGCAGCGCATATGGCTCTGGGGTGGCAGTACATTCAGCTCTGGGGGTCCCATACAGCTCAAGGAGGGCACCTACTGCAATGGGAGGGCCCATACAGCTCAGGAGTTTGGGCCCATACAGATGAGGGGGGGAGAACATATAGCTTAGATGGATGGGGGCACCATACAAATCAGGTGGGTGGAACATACAGCTCAGGTGGAAGGGGGGGATGCCATACAGATCGGGGGTGGAGCATACAGCTCGCTCAGGAGGGGCCCCATACAGATCAAGGGGGTGGAAGATACAGCTCATGTGGAGGGGGGCATACAGAGCGGGAGGACATACACTGTGCGTTGGGGAACGCATAATAGAAAAAGGGGCGTGCACACTTTGTGAGGTGAGGTGCTAGTGAATGGGGAAGACCCCACAAATATGACCATAGAGATACACTGCACACTCGGTTATATATGCTATGTAGATTTATTTACAGAATCATTGCAGATTCAAAAAAGCCATGCAAAGGAAAAATGTTGGGGAACGCAGGCTGGAACTGCGCTGCAGTTCCTCTTCATCTGTGGGACTGGAGCACACTGCACCTTAGCTCCACCCACAGATGAACTTCAATGCAGGAGGAGCACGGAGCATTCAGCAGTGAATGCTGTGTGCCAGTGTGGATTAAAGGGCCGGCAACCACACTATCCAAAATCCAGGATAGTGCAGCTGCCAGCCCAAGCACTGTAGTCCCCGGAGCTCACCCGGGGCCTGCAGGACTGAAGATGGCAAGTGGCCCCCAGGTTGTCCCAGGCCCTGGCATTTGCCCTGGGAATGCCAGGTGCTGATGCCGGCCCTGGTTTTTACTTATGTTTCTGATGTGTTTTTACTAGCGTATTCCTCATATTGAATGTGTAAAAAATTCTTCAACAACGCTGAAGAATTGATATCGATAAATCTTTTGATTGTTCAAATATGCAAGGAAAAAATAAACCCATAAAATTTTAGAAATCTCATTCACTTTGCTGACACTGTAAAATGCTGCGATTATTCTGTGGCAAAACCATATTGAAAAAAATGAGAACAATGGTAAAGTCTTTTCCATTTGCTATTGTATCTATCTCTAGTATCTGTATCTACCTATTCCTTCTAGCGCGTAAGCTCCTGTGGAAAGGAATCCCACGACATGTCTTTACCACAATCTGTTTATATTCTGGATATAACACCATTAAGGGTCTGTAACAGATCAAATTATTACAGTACAAAAAATGGAGAAAAATAAATTTACAAAACAATATAGTCAAAACTCTTCTGCAGAATCAGATAAAATGCAAATAGTTTTATATACGTTTTATTTTCAATCGCTTCATTTATATTCTATTTAGCTCTATATTTTAGTCTATATGTCAAAAAGATTGTTCTTGGCATGAGTACATAGAGCATGCGTACACTATGAGAATCCAAGAATGGCGTTCTGGCATGTTACCGTATGAATGGCGTTCTGGCATGTTACCGTATGAATGGCGTTCTGGCATGTTACTGTATGAATGGCGTTCTGGCATGTAACTGTATGAATGGCGTTCTGGCATGTACCTGTATGAATGGCATTCTGACATTTTACTGTTATGATTCAGTGACCGAGGAGGATTAGAAAAAGGACAAAAATGTGAAAACCCAAAAAGTAACCAGAGTGGCTGGAACCTTAACGGCCTGCAGACCTAATACTGACACACAACTAGAAGTAGCCGTGGAGTGAGCCTACGATGACCTAGTTGCCTCGACAAAGCCGGAGAACTACATATTCTTACAGAGAGAAATTTTAAAAAAGCTAATCTGCCTCGGAGCAATCCCCAAAGATATAGAAAGCCCCCCACATGTAAAGGCTACAATACAATAGCAATACATAGCAAAACATGGAGCTAGGTATACAGACACTCCCAGCAGGGAATGATCCAACTCCACCAAGAACTCCACACAGGCAAAATCATGAATCAAGCATTAGTATCAAAACAGAAAAAACTATAAGAAAGTGAAAACAATAAGCAGAGGTACAAAGACCAACTTATCTGAAGGGAGCTCTGGTAGAGAGAGCAGCTGGTTTCAGAATGTCCTTAGCACACAGGAGATACATTGACCACCGGCAAGGAACAGGAAAAACCTACTTAGTTATGTAGGCCCAATCTGAATGACCTGATTGCCAGTTCTCCACAGGTGTCTGGCTCCCATTCAAAAAGTCAACTGCACCGCTAGCACTGACTACAAGAGGGAGCCCCAAACTGGAAAATGTATTCACAACATGCTACTGTATGAATGGCGCTCTGACATGTTACTGTATGAATGGCGTTCCGGCATGTTACTGTAAGAATGGCGTTCTAGCATGTTACTGTATGAATGGTGTTCCGGCATGTTAATGAAGGAATTGTGTTCTGTCTGCAAGTACAGCTGAAAATACCTTTTATTTATGATTTGAATAATGGGTTACACTGCTTTTGTATCCTTCAAGTGTATGTAAGAGCAATATTTATTGCATGATGAATGCCTGGTAGTTCCATTATGCGTCTATAGGATCCATAGCAACTGCTAAAAGGCTTTACCAGTCTGGAATATACAAGATGTGAAATGTTAAATGATTCTATTGTTAAATGATTCAAATGTCTTCTATGCGATAGCTTTGTGGCTTGATAATTGAGATGTTTGTTATTTATATGGTTTTTTTTATGACAATTTATCTAGAATCTTTTAGGCCTTTGTGGTTGTCCATTTTTCAATAGTAGCTATTGATAACTAGTAGACAATTGATAGCATGTAGGAGTGACTTGTGATCTAATGTTCTTATGTGATGCAGGTACAAATATTCTGTTTTGGTTGTTGCCAGAATACAGACATGGGCGAAAAGTGTTGGCACCCTTGAAATTGTTCTAGAAAAAGAAGTATTTCTCCAAGAAAAGTATTACAATTACACATGTTTTGTCATACACATGTTTATTTCCTTTATGCATTGGAACTATAAAAAAAAACAGAAAAATATGCAAATTGGACATCATTTTACACAACACTCCAAAATGGGGCAAACAAAATTGTTGTATTGTCGTGTAGTGTAACGTAAATTGTTTTATGCGTTTTTTGTAATTACTGTGACATGTGTACTGTGATGGTGATATGATGTAATGTGTTCCTGTGTAGTGTATATTGTACAGTGTAGTAATGTTTTCATATATGATCTTACACACTATACTGTTAAGGGGTTGAGTTCTGTCCACCAACAGACAGTGAGCAAGGTCAGAAGTAGTTATATGTTGGGACTAGACCAGAATGGGTGCTTTTATTTGATTCAGAAAGAGAAGGTTCATTCTGGAAAAAATAGTGAAGACCCAGTGTATGCTATGCATGGACGCATAGTCTGTAGATCGTTGAGGCCGTATGCAGTGGGTGATTTTTGGGAAACAGAGAAGAGATCCTAGAATGGATATATTAAGCTCCCTAAGTGTTGACCAAGGCACAGAGTGAGAGCGATGTTGAGGCTAGAGACAGTCTTAAACAGAGAAGCCCCAGACAACAGGAGCCGGAGGACACGACTCTGGTGTCCAGGCCCCTAACAGTCAAGGTAACAGGTTTATACTAACTGGCATGTGACCCTGGCAAATTCTCCCAGGTGTCGTAGAGCACAAGCTTCTTCACTGACACTGATGGCTTTTCCTTACCCCTCTCCTCTATGAGGAAAAGAGACATGAATACAGAAGCGTCTGGGAGCTCAAGGCCCACTTTGTCCATAGTAACAGAACCCTCTTACCACTTCTTTACTAGGAGACTGGACATGGAGCAGTTAAAAATAAAAGTGAGCAACACGAGTTGGACTGTAGAGGTAGGCTGGATTGTGCTGAGACTCACAGGACCAGTTTGATTGAAAATAACCCAGTATGAACTGAGAACATGTCTTGATATGTATTGGATGATTGAAATGTGCTGGAATATAAGTGCTTGCTATCTGATGTGGGAGATGTTGGTAAAAATGAACTGTTGAGTAATCTACTGTTGTTTGAAACAGACTAGTGGTCTCCTTGCTTAAATGAGTGGTCAATCAGTCCTGGCCAACCGAAGTCAATGGCAACATGCTAAGGTGAATGGCCCAGACTATAAGTCCACACAACAAGCTAGGATCAGTCCTTTCATGTAGCCTGCTGCCGGGGCATCTGGAGACAATCCCTTGCCCATGACAGCCAGCTGCCTAACAGCACCATACATATTCATGTGTGTAAACTGTGTGTATATACAGTGCCTACAAGTAGTATTCAACCCCATGCAGATTTAGCAGGTTTGATAAGATGCAAATAAGTTAGAGCCTGCAAACTTCAAACAAGAGCAGGATTTATTAACAGATGCATAAATCTTACAAACCAACAAGTTATGTTGCTCAGTTAAATTTTAATACATTTTCAACATAAAGGTGTGGGTCAATTATTATTCAACCTCTAGGTTTAATATTTGGTGGAATAACCCTTGTTTGCAATTACAGCTAATAATCGTCTTTTATAAGACCTGATCAGGCCGGCACAGGTCTCTGGAGTTATCTTGGCCCACTCCTCCATGCAGATCTTCTCCAAGTTATCTAGGTTCTTTGGGGGTCTCATGTGGACTTTAATCTTGAGCTCCTTCCACAAGTTTTCAATTGGGTTAAGGTCAGGAGACTGACTAGGCCACTGCAACACCTTGATTTTTTCCCTCTTGAACCAGGCCTTGGTTTTCTTGGCTGTGTACTTTGGGTCGTTGTCTTGTTGGAAGATGAAATGACGACCCATCTTAAGATCCTTGATGGAGGAGCGGAGGTTCTTGGCCAAAATCTCCAGGTAGGCCGTGCTATCCATCTTCCCATGGATGCAGACCAGATGGCCAGGCCCCTTGGCTGAGAAACAGCCCCACAGCATGATGCTGCCACCACCATGCTTGACTGTAGGGATGGTATTCTTGGGGTCGTATGCAGTGCCATCCAGTCTCCAAACGTCACGTGTGTGGTTGGCACCAAAGATCTCGATCTTGGTCTCATCAGACCAGAGAACCTTGACCAGTCGGTCTCAGAGTCCTCCAAGTGATCATGAGCAAACTGTAGACGAGCCTTGACATGACGCTTTGAAAGTAAAGGTACCTTACGGGCTCGTCTGGAATGGAGACCATTGCGGTGGAGTACGTTACTTATGGTATTGACTGAAACCAATGTCCCCACTGCCATGAGATCTTCCCGGAGCTCCTTCCTTGTTGTCCTTGGGTTAGCCTTGACTCTTCGGACAAGCCTGGCCTCGGCACGGGTGGAAGCTTTCAAAGGCTGTCCAGGCCGTGGAAGGCTAACAGTAGTTCCATAAGCCTTCCACTTCCGGATGATGCCCCCAACAGTGGAGACAGGTAGGCCCAACTCCTTGGAAAGGGTTTTGTACCCCTTGCCAGCCTTGTGACCCTCCATGATCTTGTCTCTGATGGCCTTGGAATGCTCCTTTGTCTTTCCCATGTTGACCAAGTATGAGTGCTGTTCACAAGTTTGGGGAGGGTCTTAATTAGTCAGAAAAGGCTGGAAAAAGAGATAATTAATCCAAACATGTGAAGCTCATTGTTCTTTGTGCCTGAAATACTTCTTAATACTTTAGGGGAACCAAACAGAATTCTTGTGGTTTGAGGGGCTGAATAATAAATGATCCTCTGAATAAACCTTTCACAATTTAAAAAAAAAAAAAAAAGAAATAACATTCTTTTTTGCTGCAGTGCATTTCACACTTCCAGGCTGATCTACAGTCCAAATGTCACAATGCCAAGTTAATTCCGAATGTGTAAACCTGCAGGGGGTTGAATACTACTTGTAGGCACTGTACATGTATGTGTGTTTGTTCTGAATGTACATACATTCGTGTGTATGTGCTGTGTGTAAATAGATGAATAGATGTACGTATGCATGTGTGTGTATTATATGCAGTGTATATATATATATACAGTTAGGTCCAGAAATATTTGGACAGTGGCACAATTTTCGCGAGTTGGGCTCTGCATGCCACCAAAATGGATTTGAAATGAAACCTCTACAACAGAATTCAAGTGCAGATTGTAACGTTTAATTTGAAGGTTTGAACAAAAATATCTGATAGAAATTGTAGGAATTGTACACATTTCTTTACAAACACTCCACATTTTAGGAGGTCAAAAGTAATTGGACAAATAAACCAAACCCAAACAAAATATTTTTATTTTCAATATTTTGTTGTGAATCCTTTGGAGGCAATCACTGCCTTAAGTCTGGAACCCATGGACATCACCAAACGCTGGGTTTCCTCCTTCTTAATGCTTTGCCAGGCCTTTACAGCCGCAGCCTTCAGGTCTTGCTTGTTTGTGGGTCTTTCCTTCTTAAGTCTGGATTTGAGCAAGTGAAATGCATGCTCAATTGGGTTAAGATCTGGTGATTGACTTGGCCATTGCAGAATGTTCCACTTTTTTGCACTCATGAACTCCTGGGTAGCTTTGGCTGTATGCTTGGGGTCATTGTCCATCTGTACTATGAAGCGCCGTCCGATCAACTTTGCGGCATTTGGCTGAATCTGGGCTGAAAGTATATCCCGGTACACTTCAGAATTCATCCGGCTACTCTTGTCTGCTGTTATGTCATCAATAAACACAAGTGACCCAGTGCCATTGAAAGCCATGCATGCCCATGCCATCACGTTGCCTCCACCATGTTTTACAGAGGATGTGGTGTGCCTTGGATCATGTGCCGTTCCCTTTCTTCTCCAAACTTTTTTCTTCCCATCATTCTGGTACAGGTTGATCTTTGTCTCATCTGTCCATAGAATACTTTTCCAGAACTGAGCTGCCTTCATGAGGTGTTTTTCAGCAAATTTAACTCTGGCCTGTCTATTATTGGAATTGATGAATGGTTTGCATCTAGATGTGAACCCTTTGTATTTACTTTCATGGAGTCTTCTCTTTACTGTTGACTTAGAGACAGATACACCTACTTCACTGAGAGTGTTCTGGACTTCAGTTGATGTTGTGAACGGGTTCTTCTTCACCAAAGAAAGTATGCGGCGATCATCCACCACTGTTGTCATCCGTGGACGCCCAGGCCTTTTTGAGTTCCCAAGCTCACCAGTCAATTCCTTTTTTCTCAGAATGTACCCGACTGTTGATTTTGCTACTCCAAGCATGTCTGCTATCTCTCTGATGGATTTTTTCTTTTTTTTCAGCCTCAGGATGTTCTACTTCACCTCAATTGAGAGTTCCTTAGACCGCATGTTGTCTGGTCACAGCAACAGCTTCCAAATGCAAAACCACACACCTGTAATCAACCCCAGACCTTTTAACTACTTCATTGATTACAGATTAACGAGGGAGACGCCTTCAGAGTTAATTGCAGCCCTTAGAGTCCCTTGTCCAATTACTTTTGGTCCCTTGAAAAAGAGGAGGCTATGCATTACAGAGCTATGATTCCTAAACCCTTTCTCCGATTTGGATGTGAAAACTCTCATATTGCAGCTGGGAGTGTGCACTTTCAGCCCATATTATATATATAATTGTATTTCTGAACATGTTTTTGTAAACAGCTAAAATAACAAAACTTGTGTCACTGTCCAAATATTTCTGGCCCTGACTGTATATATATATATATATATATGTATATATGTATGTGTTGTGTTTATATACATGTTTGTTATCTCTAAATATATTACATACAGTATAGGGTATGGGCTTGTAATTACAAACATATTGGCAACCACCCAACAAATGAGAAATATGATGCTCAATGATTGGGTGATTGGATTGTTTATGGCGGAAAAAAATGATTATTCTCAGCAGCACATTGCCCATTGTAAACAGATATGCTGTAGATAATATGCTCTTTACGGAGACAGAATTATTTGTTGGAGGTTGTTTTGTCCCCATCGTTCTTTGTCAGCCTGTGTGAAGAAGCAAATAAACAAGCGCTGAATGACTTAAACATTGTCCAATTTAATGGTCTCAAATCAGCTTGTGTATATTCAACCATGGTGCAATATATGAGCATTTAGGGTCCCACTTTTGTGCATGGCCTCATTTTGTCTACATAGGGTGCGAGCTGACTGGTGTCAGTGGTCCCATATACAGTATATGGCTAGTTTAGTATCCAGTCCTGGGATGGTAGGATTCTATATAAACCTCACAATTTCCTTATCTAGTTGATATTTTAGCTGTACATACTTTTTTATTTATAAATTACTTTTGCCCTCACAATGTCCTCACTTGCACTGTTATATTCAGATGTCTACAAACTAAAACAGCATCAGGAAATTCAGAGGAACTCAGGGTTTACATCCCTATTGTCTGTGATGTCATCCATGAATAATAGTTTGTTAATTATTCACTAGTGTGATGTCACACGTATAAATTATACAAGAGAAACCAACATTCAGACTGCGCTGTAGGCTGTTTTATCTCCTCTATGGGAAATTTCCAACAGAAGGAAAATAAAAGCAAGTACTGAGCTAAAAATAACATATGAAAGAGCAATAAGTGAAGTAATATAAAGAAACACTGCACACACAGAGGTTACGGTGTACTCTCACACTGCTCCTGGCAGTTTCCACTATAAAAGAGCCTTCTCTTTGAATGGGTGGCTTTTCCAGATGTTGAGCTGTTCCATACAATGGACAAAAATAATGATCTGCACAAGTAGAAAGCCAACTCAGGCCAGGAAAAGCCATTTATTCTTGCTTGTAGTGAAAAAATAAACCAAATACAACAAGAAAAGGCATGTTTCCTGTGTCAAACATATTGCTCCCTTGAGACGTTCATGGGCCTTGTGATCCATCGTGATTACTGATAAAGTAATGTCTAAGTCCAACAGGTTTTAACATTTAGCAAAGGTCAACCATTCTCAAAGACATAATTGCTTTAGATACTTGTGAATTTTTAGGTTAAATTCTGAAATAAATTACAAATACCTTTAAGGGGTACAAACATCTCCAAAATCCTATCCCAATATGTAGTAGGTGTTATAATAAGAATATTAGCAAATACCTCCAATTAGAAATGTAGTATAGTTCTCCTGAAAAGGTATGTCACTTACGTCATGTGCATGGCATTGCAGCTTAGGTATCCATGGTTATGATGACCACTCATAGAGTGAGTTAGTTATTTTTCTGGTGGTCATAACCATGGATACCTTAGCTACTGTAATGCACATGAGGTAAGTAACATAGCTAATGAGAACTATACTATATTTTTAATTTGAGGTATTCACTAATATTATTATTATTATTAATATTATTATTATTATTATTATTATTATTATTATTATTATTACTACTATATATTGGATCTTGGAGATGGGAATACCCATTAGTATACGAAGTCCATTTGTGCTGTAGATTGCTATAGATTCTCAGTGTTTCACAATGATTTAGGACATTGTAATACATTTCTAATGGTTAAATATACAAATGCTTTAAAAAAAATAAGGCTCAGTTTTTATTAGTCATGCTTTTGTTTATAAAACGACATGTTAGCTATTCTGAATGTGCTTGTCAATTGAAACTGACTAGAAATAAGTGAACACAGTATGTTCAAGTGTAATTTAAATCGACTCATATTTTACAACAATCTGCAGTCTCCAAAATGAAGATTTTTTGTAATTTGCTCTTTTGCAGAATGGTAAAGAGCCATTAAAAGGTTAAAAATTAAAAAATGAAAAATTATACTCGTCTTACCGCTCACCTCTTATAATCATTGCCACAAATACCAAATCCCTTTACACTAGACCAGAATTTCTGGCCTTGGTGAGGCATGGGACGGTGCACATCGTAATGTCATGACCTCATGACCTTCCATCTGTTACAGTATCATCAGAGCCAAAAGTCCCGGTCTAGTGTGAGGAGTCCGGGGCATTAAGTGCTGGTGGCATCAGAAGTTCAGATGAGGACTGGACAGGTGATGATGAGGTGTGGAACGACCACAAGAGTGAAAAGAACATGAGTATATTTTCTTTTAATTTTTTAAATTTTATTTTTATAATACTCTTTGGTCTAGAAAGAACTCGAAGCACTATAAGGGACATTAAATTCACAGATAATATCTTCTCTGACAGTTGAAGGTCCCTAGAAAATCCACATAAATAGGCAAATTAAAAATTTGCCAGATCCGCTCATCTCTAAGACCGTTTTCACACTGTATTACTATCCCTGGGCAGTGGTCCTGTCGGGGCTTCCATCTGAACCCCCCCAAAAAAGGGTTTTCAGCGTATGCGCCGATGATGCCATTGACTATAATGGTACAGATGGTGTCACCATGGGCTCTGTCGTGCACCATTTTCAGGAGTACACGCCTATTGGAGGCAGACACCGAAACATAGTAGACTGCGTCTGGGTGTCCACCTCTAATAGGTATGTACTCCTGAAAATGGTGCACGATAGAGCAAGCTTGTTTTGGGGGGAGGGGGTTGAGACGGAAGCCCTGATGGCATCACTGAACAGGGATAGAAACATAGTATGAAAGTAGCCTAATACTGATTCATTACACTGGCTTACATTTGAAAAAAAAAAAAAACCTGCAGACCTAAGTGTTTTTGCTGATTTTACCCAAATGAAACATGCTGATTCCAAATGTGAAGTAAAAAAATATGCAATATGTCAATACAAATGAGACATATAGAATGAAAGGTGTTTAAAGTCGAATTGCAGGAGTGATAAGAAATTCTAAAGAAGTGATAGAACTTGAAATACTTGTTTCATGCAAAAAACAAGTCTATCATCTAACCAAGAGAGTAATAGTTTTCTATGGGCCTAAAAACTAACAGGCAAGGAGTTGCCAACTTCCTGCCTATTATGCCTGGCACCAGAGGTCACAGACCGCCCCAACCCACTATTCAGCTGCCTTCACTGACATCATCTCAACAGTATAGCTACTTTTCTTCTGCTCTCCTCTGTTGATGGGGCGTGATCGTCGACTTCATGTTGATTGACAGCTGGCTTCCCGTTGCTTACCTGCAGAGAATCAGCTGTCAACCAGTATGACATCGGAGCCACAGCCCGTTAGCATAGCAGTTTGGAAGAGAAAGCTGCTCTATTGATGTGAAGAAATTAAATTGCTGGCAGGGGCGGTTGGTGATCTTTCTGAGCTGGCACCGGGTAGAACAGAGACGTAGTTAGCAACTATCTTCCTGTTAGTTTTTAAGCCCATTGTAAAAAAAAAAAAAAAAATGGGCCTGGATACCCAATTTAATGTTACCTGGTATAGTTGGAAGACAGGAATATAACTTCATGGAAAGTAACAATTCATGTTGAAGAGATATATGGTGAACAAAATGTTCCATTTAAATTGTTTTCTAGACTGACATCTATTAACCAGGCTTTGATAAAATGAAATGATGGTTTTTCAACAGCCAATCTGTCAAATCTGTCAGCCCCTCATAATGAACACAGAACACTTATAACTATAAGTCTGAAACAATAAGTCAACTGCCTTATTAGTTATCAGCTATGTTTTATAATGCCATTCGGAATAATTGTTAGACAAACCTGTTATTAGGTGCCATTATACTGCATTCAGACATTTAAATAGAGCTTTTTCACGCAGTGTTTCAGCAGTTATTAAGGAGTCATCTATGACAATGAACCAACGAGAGTAATTGTAGCTAGAGCTCTGACAAAAGAGAATGGGAGAGAGAATGTTTAAAAAGAATCATCCCCTGAACTGTAAACTTGTGAACCTCCAACATGCCGGAGAAAGCATTTCCTAACAGTAAAGTGGGCTTTACACGCTACGATATCGTTAATGAATTATCGTCGGGGTCACATTGTTTGCGTCATTAACGATATTGCAGCGTGTAACACTTATGTGCGACCTTAAACGATCGCAAAAGCGGCCAAAATCGTTTGCCACGGAGAGGTCGTCCTAAAACAAAAAATCGTTTTCCTCTCATTAGCAATGTTGTTCCTCGTTCCTGTGACAGCACACATCTCTGTGTTTGACACCGCAGAAGCTACGAACATCTCCTTACCTGCCTCCACCGGCTATGCGGAAGGAAGGAGGTGGGCGGGATGTTACGTCCTGCTCATCTCAGCCCCTCCGCTTCTATTGGCCACCTGCTGTGTGACGTCGCTGTGACATAGCATGACCCGCCCCCTTAGAAAGGAGGCCAGAGCGACGTCGCAGGACGGGTAAGTCCGTGTGATGGAGGTAAGCGAGGTTGTGCGCGACGGGCAGCGATATGCCCGTGTCGCACAACCGACGGGGGCGGGTACGATCACTTGCGATCTCGCTAGTGAGATCGCAGCGTGTAGAGCCCGCTTAAGTATAATCTAAGCCAGTAAAAAAACGGTGACTGTGCACTTGTGGAGAGGTCAAGTCTAGAACAATGGCTGCCTTGTGTACTAGTATCAGTGTTAGTACGCAGAACTGAGATACTTATATATAGGTTGATTCAAAGATTTTAGTTGCTCACAGCATTGGATTCCATTTCATGTCGTATAAAGAAGCACTGAAGACAAAAATGTTATCCCCTAAAGTTTTCTAAATATGAATGTAATGTAGAGAAGTTGCAGTAGAACTCTACTATCTTCATCTTTCCTGGTTTCCAGCAGCGCTCCTCTCTGGTCGCCTTCTGTATCATGTGACTTTAAATCAGACTTGTTGGATTACACAGAGGTTTATGTGTGGACTGGAAGTTTATTTCATAATATAAGTCTATGCAACCTTAGAGGAGTTTCCATGGGGTTTATCTTGATGGAAGAAGCCGCAAGCTGCAAAATGATCTCTGTGTGAGTCGACCAGGGAGAGGAGTGGTTACATGGGCCATAAGAGGATCGGAGTGGTGATGGAAGTCGGGGTAGATAACAATCGACACTAAATGACTTATATACTGTGTATTTAGTAAGGTTTATAAGATAATTATTTTGTTAAGAGTGCTTCTTTAAGTAGCAAGTTACTGTGCCGATTGTGCCAAGTGAGTTGTAAACTGTTAAAGTTTCATATATTTAAGGTTGAAAAAAGACACAAGTCCATCAAGTTCAACCTATAACCTAACTTGTTGATCCAGAGGAAAGCAAAAACCTCATGAAACAGATGCTAATGGCCAATTATTAGTTGAAAAATTCCTCCTCAGATTTATGTCTGGCAAGTTCCTTAGATTGATGCCCAATCACAAAATCTAATACCCATACCTAGTAATATATCCCTAAGGAAGGAAACCACTTGTTTCCGAAATGCATAACACAGACGTTTGGTCATCTGTGTTTCCCTTTCTAGCACCGTGACGTCACGCAATGCTTTATACCTAAGGACATTCACTAGATCCTGGAGTTACTACACCTGTGAGCAGACCCTACTGGCTGTAGCACTGCTCAAGCTGGCCTAAAAACTAGGAGAATCCTTAAACAAATGGACTAAGAAGTTTTCAAACATAAATACATTGGATCACCACTGATAATAGTGCACATTACCATTTTCCTACTGCACACGTAGTTGGTTGGTTGTAATATACTGAGGTTCATTTTTTCACTATATGTGAGTAGATCTTTGAGAGTAACATAACCAATGGCTCTATAGCGCATGAACTTATGCTTTTGTTACAATGGGGGAAAAAAGTATTTGATCCCTTGCTTATTTTGCCCACTAACAAAGAAATGAACAGTATATAATTTTAAGGGTAGGTTAAATTTGACAGTGAGAGATAGAATATCCAAAACAAAATCCAGAAAATCACATTGTATAAATTATATAAATGTATTTGCATTTTGCAGAGAGAAATAAGTTTTTGATTCCTTTGGCAAACAAGACTTTACACTTGGTGGCAAATCCCTTGTTGGCCAGCACAGCAGTTAGACTTCTTTTGTAGTTGATGATGAGTTTTGCGCACATGTCAGGAGGAATTTTGGTCCACTCCTCTCTGCAGATCATCTCTTAAACATTAAGATTTTGAGGTGGTTGCTTGGCAACTCGGAGCTTCAGCTCCCTCCATAAGTTTTCTAAGGGCTTAAGGTTCGGAGCCTAGCTAGGCCACTCCATGACCTTAATGTGCTTCTTTTTGAGCCACTTATTTGCTGTCTTGTCTGTATGTTTTGGGTAATTGTAGTGCAGGAAGACCAAGCTATGACCTATTTTTAGTGTCCTGGCAGAAGGAAGGATGTTGTCATACAGGATTTTACGGTATATGGCTCCATCCATTGTCCCATTGATGTGGTTAAGTAGTCCTGTGCCTTAGCAGAGAAACACCCCCAAAACATAATGTTTCCACTTCCATGCTTGACAGTGTGGACAGTGTTCTTTAGGTCATAGGCAGCATTTCTTCCTCCTCCTAACACGGCGAGTTGAGTTAAGGATAAAGAGCTCAATTTTTGTCTCATCTAACCACAACACCTTCTCCCAGTCACTCTCAGAATCATCTAGGTGTTCATTGGCAAACTTCAGATGGCAAACTTCAGACTGCACATGTGCCTCCTTGAGCAGTGGGATTTTGCGGGCACTGCAGAATTTTAATTCATTACAGCGTAATGCGTTACCAATGGTTTTCTTGTTGACAGTCGTCCCAGCTGCCTTTAGATCATTAACAAGTTCCCCTTGTGTAGTTTTAGGCTGATCTCTCCTCTTCCTGATGGTCCTGGATACCCTATGAGCTGAGATTTTATATGGAGCCCCATATCAATGTCGATTACACTCATTTTTTTATTTCTTCCATTTTCTTACTATTGCACCAACATTCCTTTACTTATCACCCAGCGTCTTACTTATGGTTTTGTAGCCCATTCCAGCCTTGAGCAGGTCTGTGATATAGTCCCTGACATTCTTTTAGAAAGCTTTTTGGTCTTGCCCGTGTTGTAGAGGTTAGAGTATGACTGATTAATGGAGTTTGTGGACAGGAGTCTTTTATAAGGTGACAATTTAAGTCAGCTGTCTTTAATGCAGGTAACGAGTTGATTAGGAGCGTTTACGTGGTCTGTAGGAGCCAGAACTCTTAATGGTTGGTAGGGGATCAAATACTTATTTCTCTCTGCAAAATGCAAATACATTTATATCATTTATACAATGAGATTTTCTGTATTTTATTTTGGATATTCTCTCACTGTTAAAATTAACCTACCCTTAAAATTATAGACTGTTCATGTCTTTGTCAGTGGGCAAACCTACAAAATGAGCAAGGGATCAAATACTTATTTTCCCCTTTGTATATACATGCAATATACTGAAGGTGCAATATATTTATTTTGACACTTTCAATTAGCCTATTGAGTTGCTCCTTTATCCAATTCAATTTAGTACAAATCAAATATTTATTTAGGTTCCATTTATACAAGCCAATTTCAGAGCGTTAAACAATCGCGGTCGAGAATATTGAAGTCGTTCAGAGCTTGTTTATCGGTCTCTTTATACAAAGGCTGACAAAGAGTGATAGAGGCAGAACGATCTCTAATAGATCATTCTGTACGCATACAGCATCATGTTATTAGCAGCACATCTCCTGTTTACATTGAGCAATGTGTAGTTGAGAATAATAATTTTTGTACTGCCATAAACATTCCAATCACATGATGAATAAGCATCATTTTGTTCATTTATTGGGTGATTGCCAACATATTTTCACTTATACACGTGGTCAAAAATGTTGGTACCCCTCGTTTAATGAAAGAAAAACCCACAATGGTTACAGAAATAACGTAAATCTGACAAAAGTAATAATAAATAAAAAATCTATAAAAATGAACAAATGAAAGTCAGACATTGCTTTTCAACCATGCGTCTACAGAATTTTTAAAAAATAAAACTCATGAAACAGGCCTGGACAAAAATAATGGTACCCCTGAAAATAATGTGACAAAAGGGGCATGCAAGGTGTGTCCACTAATTAGCATCACAGGTGTCTACAATCTTGTAATCAGTCAGTGGGCCTGTATATAGAGCTCTAGATACTCATTGTGCCATTTGGTGACATGGTGTGTACCACACTCAACATAGACCAGAGGAAGGAAAAACTTGTCTCAGGAGATTAGAAAGAAAATTATAGACAAGCATGTTAAAGGTAAAGGTCATAACACCATCTCCAAGTAGCTTGATGTTCCTGTGACCACAGTTGAACATATTATTCAGAAATTTAAGATCCATGGGACTGTAACCAACCTCCCTGGACGTGGCTGCAGGAGGAAAATTGATGACAAATCAAAGAGACGGATAATACGGTATGGTAACAAAAGAGCCCAAAATAACTTCAAAATAGATTAAAGGTGAAGGTCAAGCTCAAGGAACATCAGTGTCAGATCGCACCATCCGTCGTTGTTTGAGCCAAAGTAGATTTCATGGGAGACAACCAAAGAGGACACCCTTGTTGAAAAAAAAATCATAAAAAAGCCAAATGTCATGATTTACTCCTGGCTCAGCTGCAGATGAGCCTTTTTTGTTAGTTTCACTTCTAATACAGGCCATGTTAGGGGGTTAATACTTCCTGCCTCGTTCTGGAGATCACACTGCTTTATTAGGGCACTGTTTCTCTGGGACTATGCCAGTGATATTTCTGGCTCTGCTGTGTTCTGCTCGTGAGTGACCTCTTTTCTTCGCTGCCCCCCGCTTGACCTCCGTGTTCACCTGACCTTTTGTTATCCTCCTCTGTTCTCTGTTTCCATCTTGTCAGTGTGTCTCCCGCTTTCCCCCTTCAGCTCCCTGTTCGTCTGTCTCCCTGTTCGTTCATTATCTGGTTACCTTGATTCTGCCTTGTCTTCCCATTCTCCCTCGCTTCTGAGTTCTGATTTCCCGGTGTCATTGACAGCTACAGGAATCGTTTGATTGCAGTGAATGCCTCAAAAGTTGTGCAAGAAAATATTAAGTTATGGGTACCATCATTTCTGTCCAGGCCTATTTCATGAGTTTTATTTTTTTTAAAAAATTCTGTTGAAGCAGTTTTTTTGCAAACTGCGACTCTAACTTCAAAATGTTCGAATTTGCATGAAATCCAGACTTTTAGGAAATGTGTACTCGTTTTCAAATCTCTGTGGAATGATCTGCTCATCTCCAGATGCTGTACTTACTGCTAGTTTAAGCAGGTGACATTTAACAGAGAATTTATAGTATCTTTGATCATGTAAATTATCAAGGGATTGTGATGTGTAAGTAATTGTAGAAAAGAAACCTTTTAGTATATCATTCTTTAGCCTGCTTTACACCTTACGATCCAGCATACCATATCGTATGCGATCGTAACCGCCCCCATCGTATGTGCGGCACGTTCAATTTGTTGAATGTGCCGCACAAACGATTAACTCCCATCACACGTACTTACCCGTCCATACGACCTCGCTGTGGGCGGCGAACGTCCACTTCTTGGAGTGGGAGGGATGTTCGG
The DNA here is from genome assembly GCF_048569485.1 of Anomaloglossus baeobatrachus. NCBI lineage: Eukaryota > Metazoa > Chordata > Amphibia > Anura > Aromobatidae > Anomaloglossus > Anomaloglossus baeobatrachus. The sequence goes on from NC_134354.1 coordinate 215,813,020, forward strand.
CGTCACAGCGACGTCACGCGGCAGCCGGCCAATAGAAGCGGAGGAGCGGAGCTGAGCAGAACGTAAACATCCCACCCACCTTCTTCCTTCCGCATTGCTGGCCAGGAGCCACAGGACGCAGGTAAAATCTGTTCATCGTTCCTGGGGTGTCAAACACTGCGATGTGTGCTACCCCAGGTACGATGAACAACCTGATGTTCAATTCTAGAGAAATGAACGATGTGCGTGCGATGAACGTTTTACCGTTCAATCACAATCGCACGTACCTGTCACACACTGCAATGTACCTTACGATGCCGGATGTGCGTCACTTACGTCGTGACCCCGCCGACACATCGTAAGATATATTGCAGCGTGTACAGCGGGCTTTACTCTCATCTTCTTCCACCATTTCCTACAAATTATTTTTTAGGGGTTCAACACTATCATTTTTAAGGTTCTTACTGTTCATGTAGTTTAAGAATATTTAGAATTACCGTATTTTTCGGATTATAAGACGCACTTTTCCTCCCAAAACTGTCAGAGGAAAATGAGGGGTGCATCTTAAAATCACAGGAGTTAGGGCCAATTTTGTGCACTGATCTCTGCTGGGGCTGCAGGAATCTGTGCAGCCTGCGGCAGCAGGGCATCTGTGCGACCTGCGGCGGTGGGGCATCTGTGCGGCCTGCGGCGGTGGGCATGTGTACAGTCTGCAGCGGCAGGCATATGTGTGGCCGGCGGAAGAGGGCATCTGTGCAACCAGTGGTGGGTATCTGTGAAGCCAGCACTGGCAGCGGGCATCTATGCGGGAGGCAGCAGTGAGTACTTCAAATAATGGTGCCCAGAGTCGGCGCATACGCAGACGGAGATCTCAGCTCAATCTCTTATTAGCACAGGCGCCGACTCCAGCTTCCATTTCTTTGAAGCCCCAGCACAGAGCAGAGCCCGGTGCCCCAGGACAGAGCAGAGCCTGGTGCCCTACCAAAGAGCAGAGCCCGCAGCTCCAGGACAGAGCAGCACCGCAGCCCACAGCATCGCCTACTCCAGCACTGCCCCTGCCTCCAGTGACCACCGCTGCCACTCCCTTTTGGTTAGACACCACCGGATTATAAAACAGACCCCATGTTTGTTTTTTTTTCCTTTCTTTTTCTATACATTTTGGGGTGCGTCTTATAATCCGGTGTGTCTTTAGTTCTCCAATTACTTTCTTTTTGAGATGTATTGCACATTTAAGTTACACTATTAGGGTGGAATAAAGCCACTGTATAAACCTGTCTTTTTGGGGGGTCACATTCCTACATACAAGACATGAACAGATACTTTTACAATGAAATTCACAAATGTCATCAATTTTTTCCCAGAAATTTGGTGGCAAATACTGATGAGCAAACCTGAAAAAGTAAAGTTCGTATTTGTCCTGACACAAAGTTCACAAACATAGCCTTTACTTTGAGTTTAGAATTCGGTTGCTTTGTATATGCTAACCACTCACTTGCGCATCGCTGTGCTTGGTGATGCTTGGTGCTCAGCCCAGTGCGAGCCACTTTCAGTGTTTGACGTTTGGGCACTGGGGGTAATGAGCATTATAGAATGTAGAGTGCACCAAAAAAAATGGAGAAAGCCCTCTCACCCTCCAATGGAAGTGTTATGTTTATAGTTCGCTGTATGTGGGCAGAGAGCCGAACTGCTCAATCAGTTCCTTCCATTAGAGTTCAGGTCCAGACAGGGTCCAGAACCGAACATTATCTAAAGTCTGGCTGAATCTGCCAAACCGAATTTCAATGGCTCCGCTGATCTCTAGTGGTAAATTAATTTGTGCTAAACTTAAAACTGTACAGCTTGTAATTGCTCAGAAAATACACATGGAGGAGAGGGGACAGAGAGAGAAAAAGAGATAGAGAGGACCCTGATGACCATAAGACCTTGTACTTTACAGATGAGGGAGAGATAGAGAGAGGACTCTGCTGACCATAAGTCCTTACACTCTACAGATGAGGGAGAGACAGAGAAAGTACCCTGCTGACCATAAGTGCTTACACTTTACGAATGAGGGAGAGACAGAGAGAGTACCCTGCTGACCATAAGACCTTACACTTTACAGATGACAGATGAAGGAGAGACAGAGAGAGTACCCTGCTGACCATAAGTCCTTACATTTTACAGATGAGGGAGAGACAGCGAGAGGGCCCTGCTGACCTTAAATCCTTACATTCTACAGATGAGGGAGAGACAGAGAAAGTACCCTGCTGACCATAAGTCCTTACACTTTACGGATGAGGGAGAGACAGAGAGAGTATCCTGCTGACTATAAGTCCTTACACTTTACAGATGAGGGAGAGACAGAGAGAGTACCCTGCTGACCTTAAGTCTTTACACTTTACAGACGAGGGAGAGACAGAGAGAAGACCCTGCTGACCATAAGTCCTTGCACTGTGAGTTAGAGACAAAAAGAGGTCCTTGATGACTATATGAACTTATACCATACATGAGTGGGAGACACAGAGAGAAGACCCTGCTGATTATAAGCTTATACTCTACAGGAGAGACAGAGAGAGGACCCCCTGACCATAAGAGGTTACACTCTATAGGACTTACCCTGTAACTTTAGAGATTGAAAACTCTGCTGTACAAACTGTTCTGGGAACCACTAGTTGTGATGCCCCAGGTAATGACCCTCACCCCCTCCCCTATACATAATAAGGAAACCTTTAAGATATTATAGCAATAGGGCATTATGGGGAGACCCACATAAATTTCAAAATGATATCTGCCTGCACTTTGATGCTTCAGTATTATGGAAAAGGTGGCAGGCGACTTTTTTTTTGCTTACAATTATTGTCTAAAACCTCTAATAAGAATAATAAAAAAGTGCCTAATATATAGTATATAACCTGTTGTGTGTCAGAACTGGCTAGGTAATCTCCGACTAACACTTCCCACAATGAAATGAAAACAGTTATAAGTCCATTTTCCCGGCAATGGTCATCATTATGTGAGTGCATTTATAAAATATGTGCAATTTTCCAGCTAATTTCACCTCCATTACTGAAAATTAGTTCAGTGTAGATGTGATCTGATAAGTTCAAAGATAACGTATTACCACAACCCTGATGATGCATGAGAATCAATGTGAATATCCGTCTAAGCTTTAAACAAAAGGTTACATTTCACTCCCTTGTCTTTTCATATCAACAGTGATCTTACATTTTTAAGGGCCAAGTGTGCCGGGGCTGATAACAGGGCCATGCATTATTAATAAATTTTGCTATGGAGCTATTTATCTACAGTGACAACTCTGTACTGGAAGGGTCATCAAGAGAAAGAGATTTCACTCCAAGGCAACTTAAAAATAAAAATTATTTCAAAAACTTAACAATAAGACAGAGGATGAGAGTTCTAGCTTAACAATATAAGTAAAAGAGGATTTACTACACTAATGAAGCAGTATTTCTTTTTTTGCCTCAATGAATTCAGTCGCCTATATATTTTTCCATCAAATTAGCTCTATAAGATATGGTTATATATTTTAATGACACTATTTTGTCTTACACATAACTTATCTTTTTGAGGAAGCAAAAAAACAACATTTTTGAAATTTGAACTCTTAAATTTGAACTCTTTGTCAGCATTGGTCATACTGGTTTGTCTAATGATAAGTCATCATGTCTGATGGTTCTTTTCCTGCTTACTTTTCCTGCTTTAGACAAAAAGATTAACTCCCTTATTCCCTGTATGAATTTAAGAACCCATAAACTAGGGTCTTCATTACACCTTCATATCTCTCCTCAGGAGTCCCACCATAAATGGTGGTTGAAACGTGTTGGGAGGTTAAATGAATTAGTGGGACAGACCACACTAGGCACTGTCACAGGGCACAACAGGGTTAATAGGGTCCTATAACCCGGCTAAGGATCTCATCCCTCATTTGTGAGGCCTCTTCATCAAGAGCACATGGTGAGAACGAACCAATTTTTTTATATTTGAGCACGGATACACTGAGCACTTTATTACTTTATACAAGGATCGTCTGTATGGAAAGTTATTCTAAATAGTTTTATTAAAAGTTATATTTTATTATTACACTGTGTTCTCGCTAGATATATAATTATGGTTTGGATACAATATGTTGGCTTTATATGGAAATTAATTATACTCAAATCCTAAAAAAAAAACCTGTAGTCACCAAAATGTAGATTTTTTGCAATTCACTTCTGTGCAGATACAACACATTTTCTCAACTCTTAAGGACCATCCAAAGGTTAAAAACACAAACAAAGCAAAATAAAATCCTTATACTCAATGCTCACTCCACCACTTTCACTCCTCTTCCTCCTGCCACATCTTCTGACCACCAGTGTGAGTGGTCAATCCAATGGTCTCTTCACGCTAGGCTGGAAATTTTGGCTGTGATGAGGCTTAGGATGGTTCTCTGCATGCCTGTGCAAAGTCATGGCGTACGTCATGAGGTCATGATATTGTGACCTTCCATGCTCTTACAAACAGACTTTTTCAAAGCTGACATGACCCTAAGTGGAAATTAGTTTGACACCTTCAACCAAATATCTCCTAATAGAAGCATAAGTAAATCAATGGACACATGTAAACTAATATAGGTCGTGAAACTTTGCCAAAAGATGCGTTTCAAATCCTCAACATTTCAACTGTCCAAAATAAAAAGTGAAGACTTCCATAAAGTACGTGTCCGGATAAAGACAGAGCTCTTTCCTATGAATTATTAAAATTGATGGATAATATCATAAGAACAAAATATATAAAGCAAAAAGCTGTAAACAATTTCCACTCCAAGAAGATAAGGTTTTTATAGCCTTCAGGCACCATATCATACATCTCAGTAACGTACATGATCAGAGTGTTAACAAGAACGCTGTTGGGAAGGTCTGAAATGTTTTGTCTGGAATATCCCTTTAAAGGCATTTGGATGAGTGACATCTATGAAATATCTACAGGGAGAATAGGGGTCCCGATGCCCACATACAGCTGTAGGAGCAGGCTGATGACTTACAACTTTCTTGACTCTTTCTTGACAGCTAAAGGCTATTCAGTACTTCCCTCTCGCTGGAGCATTCCTTTACTACCAGAGCAATTATAATAATACTTATTAATGAATATTTCAGTGTGCATTTCCCATTCATTAACCGACCATGTTTGCCTCCTGCAAAAGCAGCAAACTACTAAGAAAATGCCTTAAACTGCATGAATAGATCTGAAAAACTGCTGAACATCACAGCAGAAACAGGATTTCAGGCTTAAATATAATGCACCATTATCAGCACAATAACTGTAGTTGTTTTTTGCTTTCTACCATTTGGTGCGATTGATATAAACTAATTAAATAACTGATGCATGAAAGCATGTGAAGTACGTAAGAGAAATCCCATTCATTTCCTATTCATTTCAAAGTATAAAAGGTGAGTAATAAAAATTCAGTGTCAATTATTTGGATTAATGGAATACAAATTGTTCTTTCATTAGTTTACATCGTATTAAAATTAATGACATCCATCTAAGTATACAGTGCAGTTTTTTATATAATGCAGTGTTTCTATTAGCCTATGAAACTATGTAAAGTAAAAAATAGTGTAGCACCCCTGCGGTACCAGGTGCCACAAATGTAACCCCTGGAAACCCAAACCCCAGAATATTCATTCCAGTAAGTACACCAGCACCTTCAGGCCACAAACACAACCCCAACACTAACCTGAGGACTGCCTAGCAACAGGTAGAAAGGGGAGGGCACTGATTGAATGTAGCCACCCAGCCTGTAGGGAGAGACCCAGCGAGGGGGAAGCTGGCAGGAAGTAGTGAGTTCAGTTAAGTTGAGGAGTAGTAGGAGTGTAGTGAGAAGGAGAGAGGAGTGAAGTGAAGGAGAGAGTAAAGTACTGAAAGCAGACCTGCAGAGACAACGGAGAGCTGTAAAAAAAAGGAGTGAGAACTGTGGAGTACGGAACCAGGACTCCAGGCACCGTGGGTTACCTGTGGAAGACGCAGACTCCAGGAACCATGGAGGCCTGTGGAAGTTCAAAACCAAGGCTCACAAGACTCAGCACAAGGCGGGGTGCAGACCCTAGGAGAGTGGGACACTTTATAGTCAGCTGTTAACTCTGCCAGGCAAGAAGATCTCCAGGGTCAATCGCCAACCTAAGAAGCCTGAAGCACAAGCAGCAAAGAGGGGACCGGGGACTGAACCCCTTAAATAGTCCAAGCTGCCTGCATTAGGGCCCAGACTGAAGAGAAGGGACTTCCAAGTAGCTCCAGGCCACGTTAGTCCAATCACAACAAGTGTGCACGGAGGACAGCCATCTCAAGTCCAGCTGGCACGGAGAACAAGGGGAGTGGGTACATCTGAAACCGGCACCCGTGGTTCCATCACCAAAAGTAAACAAGGCAAGTTAAACTGCAACACTGGTGTGGACTGTTTCCTTGATGGCGTGCACTCACATAAACTGTTTGCCACTACAACCCCAATCATCCACTGCTGGGGCCTGTCCCTGCTTGCAGAGGACTCTAACCATCCAGGCTGCATCACTCCATCAGCCCCAGCAGAAACCTGCAGCGGCGGCCCCAACTAACCTGGCCACACACCGCAAGTGGGGTAGTCGACAAACACTTTTATTATTTTCTTTCTTATTTTTACCAAAAAAAACATTTTTCTTTCTTGGAGAACGGCACCCAAAGGCCCACGGAACCGGGCCGAGACCACGACTGACCCCACCGAGCACTACAGAGCCGAGTACCCCACAGCCCTGGGGTGTCACAATGTCAAATTCCAGATAGGTCAATAAAGTACTCCCACTTTTTGCATATTAAATTTGGAGTGCTGCCTGGTTCTTTACAGCATTTTATAAGTACACACTGAGTCAGAGGTTAAACTCCACGAAGCTCATTTTACTTGTTTCTTTTTGTTTTCTTTTGTCTAATCTACATCATATGTATTGGTGTCACCATCAATATTTTTATATTGCTGCAGTAGTTCAAATATGGAGAGAAAAGGGTTAATAAACCGTGCTACCATAGAAAGGAGGATCCATGTAGGAGGAATGATTTTATTTGTCTACGCGTTTCAAAGCCTTATGGCTTCTTCCTCAGGACAAATCATATTCCTGCAGTGGCAGCAGCTTGCACCCATACTTATTTAACTCCTATTTGACTCGAGTGGTCAGCATACATAAAGGATCCAAACTCCAAATCTGAACTATGTTGTTTTTTTTTTTTTGTAAAGTCTGTGTTCGGTGCAAACATCGAACTCCAGGTTCGCCCATCTCTAATGATCACTCCTCCTATCTGTTTAAAGGGATTGTCCCCATTCAGATTTTTTTTTTTCTCTAAAAGCTCCATTAGTAATAAAAAAAAACAAAAGGGTGAGCTTTTCTCACCCTTACAGGTCCAGTGCTGAGTCTCCGCCACTGATCCTGGTGTCTATTGTTGTCTGCATTGGAGACATCAGTATGACAGCACTGCAGCCAGTAACTGAGCTCAGCAGCTCTGCCTATGTAGATGGAACTAGCCACTCATAGCTGGGGAGTTCACTGATTGGCTGCAGTGCTGTCAATGTGACATCAAAACTGCAGATAACCAACAATGGGAACATGAGAACAGAAGTAGAGACACCCACAGTACCTGAATAGGGTCAGTATTGTATAGTTTCTTTGTTTTAACACTAACGGAGTATATAGGAAAAACTTTTCTGAAATGTAACAACCCCATTAAGGTTGTTTTAATAAATGTTAGATCCTATCTAACCACTGAGCATGGTGGCTCAGTGGTTAGTACTGTAGTCACATGGTGCTGGGATCCTGGGTTTAAATCCCACCACGGACAACATCTACAAGGAGCTTGTATGTTCTCTCTATCTTAATGTGGGTTTACTCGAAGTATGCCAGTTTTCTCTCACACTCCAAAGTCAAACTGACAGGGAATTAGATTGCGAGCCCCAATAGGGATAGTGATGATCATATCTGTAAAGCCTTGTGGACATAATAATGCTACACAAGTGAGTAAAGTAAATAAATACCTGACCTTTAAACTTGGAGGCCTTGGCCCAGAAGATTTAATTAGATTTAATATGGTAGGTTCTTATCTAAAATGTTCCCATTGTCATGGTAGATGGGCACGCACAAATTAGTCAATTTGTGAGGTCAATATCTCAATGATAAAAATATAGTCTATAAGGCAGTAATGAGGTTCTCATATACCTTAGCGCACTGCAGTGTACTGCTCCCCTTTTTAGTATATTACTTCAGCACAGCAGCTTGACTCATTTTATAGATCTATCTTTCTTTCTTTCTTTCTTTCTTTCTTTCTTTCTTTCTTTCTTTCTTTCTTTCTTTCTTTTTCACAGTTGTGAAATATACAGGGACATCCTGAGTGATGGGCACCACTCTATGATTTCCATATACCAAAAAAAATGCACTGTTGTCCTGAGACAACCCATTTAAATAAAGTATTGAGCTAGACAACAGCATACTAGACTCATGTTGCAATTGCATTAATGACGATATGATACATTATATGTTTTTTTTATGCACTCCTGCACTATTTGAAATAGTGGATAGCAATGCATTGAACCTTTTATACTTTTAAGAAATTTTCTGCTTGGTTTTGAATTATTTGAAAAATAATGTGAAACGGAGTTCTTTTACGTAGGAACCATCAAGACCAGGGGCTTAACGACTGCAGTCACAGAGGTCACCACCGCGACCGGGCCCGGTAGGTTTTGGGACCAGGCACCCGCTCTGTAGAGAAACAGCTGGCTCCTCTCAGTGAGAGAGAAGCTGTGCTGTTCCTTTAGTTTCAATCAGTAGCATAGCTACCAGGGGGGCAGAGGATGCGGCCTACCCGGGCACTGTGCTCAGAGGGGGCCCACCTGGAGCTGTGCTACTGTTAGCTATATCGGCGTGTGCAGCACACCAGTATGGTTAAACTCTGCGGTAGTGCTCGGAGACAAGATCTCCCTGCACTGCTGCTGATGACAGCTGTAAAGTGCACGCACAGGAAATCAGAGTCCCAGCAAAGTGACATCATCACAAAGTGCTGGAACTCTGATATCTTGTGCGCGTGATGACAGCACTGTGAACTCCCCGCGCTGGAGCCATCAGGACCCTGGAGTAAGTGAGTATGAAGTTTTCTTTCTCTCTTTTTCTTTAATGCAGTATGTGGACACACACATTATATATACACAAATACAACCAGGTTAGGGCCAAGGCTGGGGGACAATATATATATATATATATATATATATATATACCAGCATGGGAGCCAGGCTGGGGAACATTATATATACCAGCATAGTAGCTAGGGACATTATATATCCTATAGATAATTCCTGGCTCCCATACTGGTATATATAATGTCCCCTAGCCTAGCTCCCATGCTGGTATATATAATGTCCCCTAGCCTGAGCCTTATCCTAGTATATATACTGTCTCCCAGCCTGAACCCTATGCTGGTATATATAATGTCCCCCAGCCCGGCTCCCATACTGGTATATATAATCTACCTGATGTAATAGGATTTTTAGAGGATTATGGAGTGTGCATTATGCTATATGGAGGATTATGGGATGTGAATTATCTTAAATGGACGACTGTGGAATGTGTATTAAATTATATGGAGGACAATAGGATGTACATTTTATTATATGGAGGACTATAGGATGTGCATTATGTGTCGCCCAGGGCTATGGAGTAGTCGGTCCCTGGCCGGTTACGTACAGGGATGCTGTGTCATGGTTGCATAATGGCCGATGCCCGGGGACGCTTTTTAAAAGAGATTATATACAGGGGAATTGAAAGAGTTTGTATTGTGATGCCACTTGTGGGTTGCGGTTATGGTGATGGAACCGCCGCTGCACAATCTGTTACTACTGGGGCTGATGGTGGTGGCAGCCTGGATGGTAGGCCCTCCGCAAGTAGGGCCGGGCCCCAGGGAGTGAATGGTAAGATACGGCACAGAATGAAGAGAGACCACACGATGGGGATGCAGTGCAACTTCTGTTTTACTCATGCTGCTGTTGAGCTTTAGCACTGAGGACGGCTGGTTCAGACCCCTGGTCCCTTTTGTCCCAGTGCCGGTGTGGCGACCTGGTAGTCTCTTTCCCTGGCACCTCTCACTGGTTGGTGGGACCCCGTAGCCTTGAGCATTTGTGTGTCCCTTACTCAATGTCGTCAGTCTCTCGTCAGTTCGGCGGGCAGTGCGAACCCTGTAGGATCGGTGGTCTGTTCCGGTCCCTGGCTCAATCTTTACTGCTGGTGCCCCCAGATTCTTGAGTCAGTGAGCTCCGTGAAGGTACCCTCACTGTGCAGGCATTTGTCAGGTTGCCTGAAGCTGTTGCCTGACCTAGGGCCCTGTGCCCCGTCGTTGCTCTGGTTCCAGAGGTACCTGGCTGTACCCTCCCTGGCAATCACTCTCCTTTGCCACCTAGGTCACTGTTACATGTCCCCGTCTGGAGACACGCCCGTCCCCTTCAACTGTTCTTATCGGACTCCCAGCTGTCTTAAGGCCGCTAAAGTGATGTCGTTGGGGTCACAGAATTCGTGACGCATATCCGGCCTTGTTAGCGACATCGTTGCGTGTGAAACGTACGAGCGCCACTAACAAGCAAAAATACCTTATCGTTGCTCGTTGACACTGTGCTCCATTCCCAAATATCATTGCTTTTGCAGGACGCAGTTGTTCATCGTTCCTGCGGCAGCACACATCGCTATGTGTGACAACCCAGGAACGAGGAACCTCACCTTACCTGCGGCTGCCCGCAATGAGGAATCAAGGAGGTGGGCGGGATGTTCATCCCACTCACCTCCGCCCCTCCGCTTCGATTGGGCGGCCGCTTAGTGACGTCGCTGTGACGCCGAATGAACCACCCCCTCAGGAAGGAGGCGGTTCACCGGATACAGCGACGTCGCTAGGCAGGTAAGAAGCGTGACAGGTCCGCGCGATGTTGTGCGCCACGGGCAGTGATTTGCCCGTGACGCACGATCGACGGGGGCGGGTACGCACGCTAGCGATCTCACTAGCGGAATCGCAGAGTGTAAAGCGGCCTTTACTCTCTGAGTGTCTGTTTGTCCCCTCCCACTGGGCTGTTGGGTAGTGGATTGGACTGCCTCAGCCTCTGGGTGGCCATCCATTGGGTCCCGGACAAGTCAGTCATCCCTAATGGGGAGTGGGAAACTGGAGATGTTATGTGATTTGATGGTACGGCACTGGTCTTCCAGGTCCCTGAGGGTAGGCCCTGTGTACCGCCCCCATGTCAGTGGCCGAGCCGCTCGGATCCAGAGCCGCGGTGGCTCGAGGGGTCTCCGGGTCCGGGGGGTCCACGTGGACACTCAAATTAAAAGAAGAGGGGGATATGTACAAGGGAGATAGAAAGTTTGTGACACCACCCATGGTGCGTGATAATGTGAGGGACCACCGCTGCTGTTGGGGAGCCCGGTGACGATGGTGCAGCAGCCGGATGTTTAACCCCTTCGATTGTTGGTACTTGGGGTGCCATGGGAGATAGGACAAGGGGTTTCCAATGTACTCACTCAGTCCAGGAATAACAACACCGACAGCTTGTAAACCAAAGTTCTGAGCACCACTGCAACTTGGAGGGAGCATGCTTGGGTCCGTGCCCTTGGTATTGCTGTTAGCCTGTGGCCCATTCCTTGGCACCTTTGTCTCTATTTGGACCCTCGGGTTTAAAACTCTTTGGGTCCCGCTCACCCGTATGGCTAACGGAGTGAGCTTGCTTTCAGGGTTCACGCGTAGAATTTCTTTGGACTGTATTGGGAAAGTCCTATCCCATCGGTGCGCTAGTACCCCAATTTTGGAGCGGGTTGGGGATGAATCTTGAAGTCTTCACCCCCGTCGGGTAACTTACCGGAACGCGTGAAGCTACTTTCCGGCCTAGGGTCCACGTACCCCGTCGTGCCCTGGCCCCTGCCCGGTGATAGCTCAATGTCGCCGGCTGCCCTCCTCGGCAGTCCGTGCTCCTTGACACAATCCCCTGCGACCAGGCCCAGACCAACGTCTGCCACCTAGTAACTACAGGAGCCCTGTTCCAGGCCGGTGACCTCTCTCTCTCTCTCAGAGAGTCACCTGCACCTCATTCCTCTCCTTGTTCACTTCACTCTCTCCTCAGCTCTACTGTCACTTTACCACTTTCCCCTACAAACCCCCTATGCGGGCGGCCTTATTCCCTTCGGGCCTCCCAATGGTGTGTCTGGTGGGTACATTGTAAAGTGCTCCAAGGATTTTGATTGGATAAGCTGTTAGCAACACCAAAGGACCAGGACCCGTAACCAAGGAGGGTGGATACTGTGCAGAAGGGCAGATTGCACAATACCCTGTGACGACCTGATAGGCCAGGGTGTCACATTTGCATCTTGTCAGGATGCAGTACCTAGTAGTGCCCTGATGGGTTCAGGGGCACTACACATTATCTTAAATGGAGGACTGTGGGTTGCATCTTATATTATATGGAGGACTATGGGATGTGCATTACATTATTTGGATGACTATGCTTTGCATTATAATATGTGGAGGACTATGTAATGTGTATTATAATACATGGAGGACTATTGGGGTGCATTCTAATATATGAAGGTTTATTTTTAACCCATTATACTATATGGAAGGCTGTGTGGGGGCCATTATAATATTTGGAGAGCTATTTATGAGAGGGGGACAAAAATAAAGCATGGGATGGGAAAGTTTTGAGGCTCTTTCTCTCAGCACCCAGCTTTCCCAAGCTCTGCTATACAGCTTACCCTCAGCACCCAGCTTTCCCATGCTCTGCTATCATGGAAAAGCTGGGTGCTGAGGGAAAGATGTATATCAGAGCATGGGAGAGCTACATGCTCAGGGAAAGTTGTATAGCAGAGTATGGGGAAGGTGTGTGTTGAGGACAAGATGGATATTAGAACATAGGAAATCTGGGTTGCTGATAGAAGGATTTCACATCATGGGAAACCTGGGTGCTGAGGGAAGGAGCCAAGTGTTAGCATCACTATCCCATACCCTGAGTGTCGGTGTCATTATCCTGTACCTCGAGTGTCGGTGTACGTTTGGGGGGACCCAGGTCCAAACTTTGCATTGGGGCCCATCAAACTCTAGTTACGCCACTGATCAAGTCTGGTAACAGTTAACTAAAAAATGGGTCTTTGCTCAGTAATATGTATACTTGTAAAGGCCCTTAATACAATTTATGTCATATTCTATCATAAAACAGACAGTTACTGCAGAATTATGACCTCAAAGTTAGTCTTAATGTGCCATAATATTTTATATCTACAGTGATGATTGAATATGGATATCAACATTATTCTGTTTGCCTATAGGACAGAAAAAAACCCTTTTTGTGTAGTAAAAGGAAAATAAATTTCAGACTCAAGACTATCTTGTCAGGCATATGGTAACTTGTTTTGTTCTCTACGGTGAACTAGATCTCTTAGAGCAAAAGCCGCCAGAACGATAAGGTAGACACACTCCAACATTGTCATAGAAACTGCACATTAAAGAGATTATACAAAGGTCTGGGGCAATAAAGCAAAATTAGGACACCTTTAGGGTAGAAAAACACAATGTATTCTCATCTCAGCAAAATACAAAGTCAGTTGTAGATATCGGCATCTACGCATTGTCCTCTACCGTATTTAACAGTAAGCTTCAATAACATGTCAGGTAATATATTTCCTAATATATATATATTTATGTACAAATTTATAATAAAATAGGGACATATATTCTTTATTTTGTTTTCTTTGGTCTTGATTGTATTTTTTTCTATTTTATTCATTGTTGTTGGGAACTATTACACCAGCAGATCAAAGCAGTAGGTCCAAACCATTCACTGTAATTTTGCCACATGGTGACGATGTGATGACTACTGACCCTGACCGCAATGAAATCTGAAGTGCAATCTGTAAGGTAGAGAAAATGTAAACCTATTGTGGAGGTTTAGTGATTACTGATTACAATGACAAATAAAGATTTTGTTTTAAAATTTTAAATATAGTTTATTGTAAAAGTCAGTCTTGTCTACTGTCAACATGGAACAAATGAATTGTCAGACCACACATGAAACATTGTGTACAATTTTGACAATCTATGAACATAAAGAATATAGCTATGCAGAAGTGATACTAAAGAAGTAGAAAAAAAGATTATGAAACTTGAGGTGACTCCATTAAAAAAAAAGTTTATGGGTGTTCTAAATAATACAGATAAAAAACAACAAGGAAAAGCTCACCCTGAAAGGTATGCCTGAGTAAGTCCTTATAATGCCATCCTTCAGATCCAAGCAAGATACAACATAGCTAGCTGCACACTGAAACGATCCAATATAAAGAAGAAATCTGCTGGGAATCCGTGGTAGCAATAATAAGTAACTTTTATTTTATTTTCTTTAAAAATTAGTTCATCACACTGGCAATAACAATATCGACCTCTGTGGTGGTTACATATGAAAACAACGCATTTCGTCAGCGATGCCTTCTTCTGGTCGGATAGCTATTGTTAGGGTGCTTTTCCATCTGCAATTTTCTTGTGTGAGTGCGATCCGATAAAAACCAGTGTTAATCAATGAGACCATTTCATCTGTCCCGGTTTTTCTCCACCCGAATCGTGCTCTCGGTACAATCTCAGTATGCTGCGATTTGCACTGAATTTCGGCTCACGTGTGTGTAAAATTGCACTGCACTCGCATGTTATGCGACTGCAGTGCGGTGCATGCAGAGACAGACAACGGAGGAGATGGGAGAAAGTGTCCCCTCCATCTTCTTCGGTTCTATGATGCAATCGCAAGATCACATCACAGTCGCATGACCCTCGGCTGACACCGCAGCAGAGGGTCATTAGCATCGGAAGCGAAACGCAAGTGTAAAAGAGCCCTTAAAGAAAGACTTTTAACCCCTTCGGCCCCAGAAAGTTTTCCATTTTTTTTTTTTGCTCCCCTTCTTCCAAGAGCCGTAACTTTTTTATTTTTCCATCAATCTTGCCATATAGGGCTTGTTTTTTGCCGGACAAATTGTACTTTTAAATGAAACCATCAGTTTTACCATCTAGTGTACTGGAAAAGAGCAGAAAAATTCCAAGTGTGGAAAAACTGCAAAAAAAGGTGTGATCACACAATATTTTTTGGGATATTTTGTTCACCATGTTCACTATATGGTAAAACTGATGTGTTCCTGTGATGCCTGAGGTCGGTGCAAGTTTGTAGACACCAAACATGTATAGGTTTACTTGTATCTAAGGGGTTAAAAAAAAATCACAAGCTTGACCAATAAAAGTGGCGTACGTTTTGCGCCATTTTTGCGCAACCCGTAGCGTTCTCATTTTTTGGGATCTATGGCTCAGTGATGGCTTATTTTTTGCGTCTCAGGCTGCCGTTTGTAATGGTGTCATTTTTGCACAGATGCTACGTTTTGATTGTCTGTTATTGCATTTTGCACAAAACTTGCTGCAACCAAAAAACGTAATTTTGGCGTTTGGAATTTTTTTGCACTACACCATTTACCAATCAGATTAATTAATTTTACATTTTGATGGATCGGGCATTTCTGAACTTGGCGATACCAAATATGTGTATATTTTTTATTTTTTTAACCCTTTAATTTTCAATGGGTGAAAGGGGGGAGATTTGAACTTTTAGTTTTTTGTTGTTTTTTTTTTTTAACTTTACTAGTCCCCCTAGGGGGATATATGGATCAACATGCCTATCGCTCTGCCATATCTGCAGATCTCAGCTACAGAGCTGAAAACTGCAGATACGCTGCTCTACTCTCAATGCTGGAAGTATGCCGGCACTGAGAGAAAGTGACTCATGTTAGCTACAGGCGTCATCACATGACCCTGTGCTACCATGGCAACCAAGAGAGTCACGTGAACACGCATGTGACTTCTGGTGGGGGCAGCGGTAAGTGAAAGTAATGGCTGCGTACATATACATCTCGCTGCCAGATTTTGACAGTGAGATGTAAGGGGTTAAAAGTTGAAGGTGGAAGCGATTCCACTTGTAACTTGCAGGCACACATGTTAAAAAAACATCAGGGGGCGGGAATTAACCTCACACGATCCATGACGAAGATATCCGTCATGGGTCGTGAAGGGGTTAAAACAGAATAACTCCCTTGTGGGTATTCTCACTATTAGCAAGCTAATTGAAATCGCCATCTGATGTGGGAGTGACCACAATTGGGTTACAAACTAAAACAATGTAACAAAACCACATGAAAACCATATTATTTCAAACTTTATCTATTGCATAATAATTTCATATTGATAATATAAGAACAAATAAACTAATAAATACTGACCAATCCATTTTCATACATTACACTGGAAAAAATGCAAAAAATCTGCAAAAAGCCGCAATAAATTATATCTATATCATAAATATTAGAACTTTTTCTTTATGTCAGGATGAATCCACAAGATCTTACAAGGAAAAATCATTATACATACTATACATGAAATTTACATACTGAGTATACATTTATTGAAAAAACCTTTAATAGCATTTGATTAGATCTTGTCTACTGTTCAGACCAGCAGGGGTTCTAGTTACTAGTGTGAAAATCCACTTAAGCTGGGGTCACACTAAACGACAGCGACAACGACGTCGCTGTTACGTCACCATTTTCTGTGACGTAGCAGCGACCTTGTAAGTCGCTGTTATGATCGCTGCTTAGCTGTCAAACACAGCAGAAGCAGCAGCGATCATAACGACACACGTCGCTGTGCTGCAACATGTGCAGAGAGCAGGGAGCCGCGCACACTGAGCGCTGGCTCCCTGCTCTCCTAGCTACAGTACACATCGGGTTAATTACACGATGTGTACTGCAGCTACATGTGCAGAGAGCAGGAGCCGGCACTACCAGCAAGAGCGGCAGAGGCTGGTAACGAAGGTAAATATCGGGTAACCACCTTGGTTACCCGATGTTTACCTTGGTTAAAGCTTACCGCAGCTGCCAGATGCCGGCTCCTGCTCCCTGGTCACTTCATTTCATCGCTCTCTCGCTGTCACACACAGCGATCTGTGCGTAACAGCGGGAGAGCGATGACCAAAAAATGAAGCTGGACATTCAGCAACGAGCGGCGACCTCACAGCAGGGGCCAGCTTGTTGCTGGATGTCACACACAACGACAGCGACGGGACGTCGCTGCAACATCACAGAAAATGGTGACGTAGCAGCGACGTCGTTGTCGTTGTCGCTGTGTGTGACACCACCTTTACTCTAGTGGTTCAAAAGTTTATTTCTGTAGATACCCCCTATAGCTGGTCTGTAAACCTTTTCTATTCCCATGAATTTAAATGAAGACACATTTCCCTTATGCACCATCGCAAAATGCATAGAGACCACGGAAATACCTGTCAAGTGTGAATTCGGTATATCTGATAAATGTTTACAAATTCTTTTTTTAAGGGGACCCACAGTATACCCCACATACTGCAAACGACAGGTTTCACACTCGATCAAGTATATCACGTGGTCTGTATTACAGTTAACAAAAGAACAAATATTGTGTTTGTCACCATTAACTAATGAAGAAAGAAAATTGCTTTTAAATGCAATGCTACAACATTTGCAGAGAGACGCTCCACATTTAAAAAAACCTACACGTTCCAACCAAGTTTTAGACTTAGTTTGTTGTTGTGATATAAACATACTAGGTGATAAAATAGTTTGAAGCGTAGGTGCTCTCTTTGCAACATACTGTATCTAATTTCATGATTTTTTTAATATTTCTTTAATTTTTGGGTCTTGATCAAGTAAGGATAAATACCGTATTTTTCTTATTAAAAGACACACTTTTCCTCCCAAAAATTTGGGAGGAAAATGAGGGTTGCCTCTTAAAATCCGAATATAGCTTTACCTGGGGGTCCTGTCTGTGCGGCGATCGGGCGGCTGGGTGCCTGTGACTGCGTGTAAGTGGCCGGGTACCTGTGCTTGCGCGCGGGTGGCAGCCGGGTACCTGTGCCTGCGTGTGGGCTGCAGTCGGGTGCCTGTGCCTTCATGCGGGTGGCAGTCGGGTGCCTGTGCCTGCATGCAGGCGGCAGCCGGGTGCCTGTGTGCGGGAGGCTGCCGGCACCGACAGGCACCCGGCTGCCACCCTCACACAGGCACTTGGCTGCCTCCCGCACACAGGCACCCAGTTGCCACCTGCAAGCAGGCACAGGCACCCGGCTGCCACCCGCACGCAAGCACATGTACCCGGACGCTTGCACGCAGGGTGGGCGGGCCACCTGCTGGCTACCACTCTGTGCATGCAGGCGGCTGTGCAGCAGGTTACCCAGTTTGTCCGTGGTCCCAGTTTCAAATGATGGCGCCGGGAGCGGGCAAGTGCGCAGATGGAGCTCTTGGATGAGAGCTTCATGTGCGCACGTGCCGCTCCGGGTGTTAGTGCGTGCACAGGTGGAGCCCTTGGATGAGAGCTCCATCTGCGCATGCGCCGCTCCAGGCGCCATCATTTGAACCGGGACCGCGGACACTGGGACTCTCACCGCTCTGGCCTGCTGCACAACTCATCCGCCACCGCTGCTGCCGCCACCACGGAAGTCGTGGCTCCTGCCACCACGGACCCCATGGCTCCTGCCCCCACGGACTCCGCTGAACCTGCCACCATGGACCCCGCCGCCACTGACCCGCCGCCTCCCAGCACAATCTCTGCCTCCTGTGACCCCGCTTCACCATCACTGCTGCCCCCCTCCGGTAAGAGAACACCGGAGTATAAGACAGACACCATTTTTATTTTTTTACCTTGTTTTATGTCTAAATTTGGGGTGCGTCTTATAATCCGGTGCGTCTTATAAAGCGATAAATATGGCATTTTTTCAAGATGTTTCTAATTATCTCAAATTGTTTGCTATATTGTGTAGAAAAGTTAATATTTTTATTGTTGTTTGTATGAACTTTCATATACTTAGGTTTTTCTTTTAATAATTCCTTTCTATCAATGCTATATAGTTACATAGTTACATAGTTACTAAGGTTGAAAAAAGACCTAGGTCCATCTAGTTCAACCTTCCTCCACCAGTTCTACATTTGATCACTAAGTCATTTATAACCAACAATGTTGTGTGTACTGAGGAAATCATCCAGCCCTTTTTTGAAAGCTGTTATAGTATCTGCCATTACTACCTCTTGTGGTAGGGTATTCCACAGTCTGACTGCTCTAACTGTAAAGAACCCTTTCCTATTTAGCTGTCGGAATCGCTTTTCTTCCACTCGCAGTGAGTGCCCCCTGGTCCTTAGTATTGTCTTTGGAAGAAATAAGTCATGTGCCAGTCCTTTATATTGACCACACATATATTTATACATATAAATGAGATCTCCTCTGAGACGTCTTTTTTCTAAGCTAAACATATCTAACTTTTTCAACCTGTCATCATATGGGAGGCCTTCCATTCCTTGTAGTAGTCTAGTTGCCTGCCTTTGAACTGACTCTAACTTCTGAATGTCCTTTTTAAAATGTGGAGTCCAAAACTGGATCCCATATTCCAGATGTGGCCTTACAAGTGATTTATAGAGGGGTAATAATACATTGGGATCGCGGGATCTAATCTCTCTTTTTATACACCCTAGAATCTTGTTTGCTTTTGCAGCTGCTGCCTGGCATTGAGTGCTGCTGCTCAGCTTATTTGTAATGAGAATACCCAAGTCCTTCTCCTGTTCTGTAGTCCCGAGTTTACTTCCATTTAATGTATACGCAGTTATAGGATTACTCCGTCCTAGGTGCATTACTTTACATTTATCAACATTAAATCTCATTTGCCAAGTATCTGCCCATTCTGACATCTTATCCAGATATTTTTGTAATATTATACTATCAAGGTCAGTTTTTAATATCCTACATAGTTTGGTGTCATCAGCAAAGACTGACACTTTACTATCAATCCCATCCACAAGGTCATTAATAAAGAGATTAAAAAGAATTGGTCCTAGCACAGATCCCTGCGGCACCCCACTGCTGACTATGGCCCATTTAGAGAATGTTCCATTTATGACTACTCTTTGTTTCCTATCTTTTAGCCAATTCCTTACCCAGTTGCATATAGTTTCCCCCAGTCCTTGCTTCTGGAGCTTTAGTATAAGCCTATTATGTGGTACAGTATCAAATGCCTTTGCAAAGTCCAAATAAATCACATCAGCTGCATTACCAATATCCAGGTTTGCACTTACCCCCTCATAGAACCCCAACAGGTTGGTTAGACACGACTTATCTTTCATGAATCCATGCTGTCTGTCAGTTATTATATTATTTTCTGCAACATATTTTTGCATGTCATCCCTTAAAATGCCCTCAAAAACTTTGCATACTACTGATGTCAGGCTTACTGGACGGTAGTTGCCTGGATCTACCCTCTTACCTTTCTTAAATATTGGTACCACATCAGCTATCCTCCAATCCTGAGGCACCAACCCTGTTACAAGCAAGTCTAAAAAGATGAGATACAGCGGTCTGTCAATTACGGAGCTCAATTCCCTCAATATTCGTGGATGAATGCCATCTGGCCCTGGGGATTTGTCAATGTTTAATTTACTCAGACGTAGGCGTACTTCTTCTTGTGTTAAATTAATTATATCGGGTGGTGAACTTTGATTTTTCACTTGTTGAATGATGCCTGGTACAGTCAGTTCCTTGGTGAACACAGATGAGAAATGCCTATTTAATATCTCAGTCTTTTGTTTGTCCTCTATAACTAACTTGTTATTATATTTTAAGGGGCCAATACTATCCTTTGTTTTCCTTTTGGCATTAATGTATTTATAAAAGATTTTTGGATTTATTTTAATGTCATTGGCGATTTTTGTTTCAGTAGCTAGTTTTGCTTGTTTGATTTCTTTTTTGCATTGCCTATTGATATCTTTATACTCCTGCAATGCTATTTCTGTATTCTCAGCCTTCAAGATTTTAAACGCCCTTTGTTTTTGTTTTATTATACTTTGTACAGTCTTATTTATCCATAGTGGTTTCTTTTTATTCCGGGACGTTTTATTACCAGAGGGTATACGTTTTTTACAGGACTCTAGCAATATATCCTTAAACTTTCCCCATTTATGTTCAGTATCCCCAGTTACCATGACTTTGTCCCAATCTACACATTTAAGCTCTTCCCTTAATTTGTTGAAATCAGCTTTCCTAAAATTCCAGGTTTTAGCATTTGCCCTTTGAAATGTTCTATTGAATATTACGTTGAAGCTTACCATATTATGATCGCTGGTGCCCAAGTGGTGCCGGACCTGTAGATCTGAAATTGTATCCGGTCTATTTGACAGGACCAAATCTAGCAAATTATCTCCCCTCGTCGGTTCATCTACCATCTGAGAGAGGAAATGGTCTTGAATGGTAGATAAGAATTTACAGCTTTTAGCACAACCAGAAGATTCTATGTCCCACTGTATGTCTGGATAGTTGAAATCCCCCATAATAAGAACCCGATTATTATTATTATTAGCTGCCTTTTCAATTTGTTCCAGCATTTCACCCTCTATTTGTTCAAGTATGTTAGGAGGCTTATAGCAAACTCCAATTAGCATTTTTCCATTATTCTCCTCCCCATGTACATTTACCCATACTGACTCTACATTGTTGCAGTTCCCCCCAATGTCATCATTCAACACAGGTTTTAGGTTAGATTTGATAAATATACACACCCCGCCACCTTTTTTGTCTTTCCTGTCCCTCCTAAATGTACTATAACCCTGTATGTTTGTGACCCAGTCATGGCTTTCATCCAGCCAGGTTTCCGTAATGCCCACCACATCATAATCCATGGTTGACATAAGAGTCTCCAATTCATTCATTTTGTTTGCAAGACTTCTTGCATTTGCCAGTAGACATTTAATCCTATTAACACCTTTATTACTCCTAGCCTCCCTACGTTCCTTGCATGTCCCATCCCCCCCTAATCCTTCATTGACCCCTACCATCTCACTGTCTCTATCTGCTCTATCTATCCCCTTTTTTGCTCCACTACCCTCCCTCCCCCCAGATCCTAGTTTAAAAGCTCCTCCATCCGTCTGACCATTTTCTCCCCCAGCACAACTGCACCTTCCCCATTGAGGTGCAGCCCGTCCCTACCATAGAGCCTGTAGCCGACTGAGAAGTCAGCCCAGTTCTCCATGAACCCGAACCATTCCTTCCTGCACCAATTTCTAAGCCATATGTTTATCTCTCTAAGCTCCCGCTGTCTTTCTAGTGACGCTCGTGGCACCGGTAGTATTTCTGAAAACACCACCTTGGAGGTCCTGGACTTCAGCTTCTCTCCTAGTTCCCTGTAATCATTTTTAAGGACCTTCCACCTGCCTCTAACTTTGTCATTAGTACCAATGTGCACAATGACCGCTGGGTTTTCCCCAGCCCCACCCAGCAATCTGTCTATCCGATCCACAATCTACTATGTGTTTTGCTCAATTTATTCACCACCCAGGATAATTGCGCTCTCTTTACCTAGAGCTAATTTTATGAACTTCCTTAGTATAAGGACCCTCTGCCACACTTACGTGACAAAACGTTACGTTTTTGTCACGTACGTGTTAAAGGGGTGGTTTTGTCCCCATGTGCCGTTTTTGTGGCATGTACGTGTTCTCCGTGTGTTATACGTTAAAACACACGGAGAACGGAAAGTCCCGCCTACCTGCATCATCCGGCGCTGTCTGTGGTGCTGAATGACAGCGTCCGGCCAAAACCACGCCCCGCTGATGCTGCATCCGGCCCCCAGTAAAGGAGAAGCTTGTTCAAAATCACTGGGAGACGGATGCAAGGGACAGCCGCGGCAGAGAATGCAGGTATGGTGGAGGGGAGTATGTGTTTTTATTATTTTTACACTGACACGTGTCTTTCTCCGGCACGAGTCACATAGGCCCGCATCCACACTACATCCGTGTGGTACGGGTGCGGGCCGTGTGACACCCGTGCTGCCGGAGCAACACAGACATGTCAGCGGTTTTAAAAAACGGACACACGTAAGTACGGAACGGACACACGTTCCGTTCCTGAATACTTACGTGTGTCCAAAACAGTAACAAAACATGGGAACACTTGGGTCTGTGTCTTCGGTACGTGAAAAAAAAGGCCGGAGGCACGTGAGTGTGACGGAGGCCTAAGATTGTGTTTGTGTACTATTCCTTTTCATGTGGATAAACTCACCTACAGGTATATTCCTGACTACGTGTCTAGGATGACAGGATTTTGCATTTAAAGTACGATTACTAGCAAGGGGCTTCTGATACGGTGCAATAACTATTTTATTACTTTCTACAAGAAGTTTAATATCTAGAAAGTTATTTTCTGTTTTATGAATATTCTTTGTGAATTTTAAATTAAAGTTATTAATATCTATATATTCAAAGAATTTTTCTGCTTCCAATTCTGTTCCATTTCAAATTTACTAAATCACCAATGTACCTCCCCAGCCAAAAGAATATAGCTATGCAGAAGTGATACTAAAGAAGTAGAAATAAATATTATGAAACATTAGGTGATTCCATTGAAAAAAGTTTATGGGTGTTCTAAATAATATGTACACAAATATCATTCGACAAAATACAAAGATCTCCTTATTGACCTTTTCATATCTAGCCAAGTGGGCATTAAAAATTCTATGGTAAAAAAAAGTTTCATCTTCATCATCATCATCATCATCGACCTGCAATGTAAAAGCTTTGCTCATATGTACCGTAACTCTGCGAAATTCTTATAATGGAAACAATGTTGAGAAACTTATTGGAACTCAGTGTGGATATTCGAATTTTGGAGATAGATTGATAAATCCAGATGTATACTCTCATTGCCATTATTGGATTTGTAAAGGAATATTTTGTCCTAATTTAGTCAAATCCAATCCATCTCATATAACATTTTACATTTTTCAAAATAAAACAGTTAGAATCATTGTTTGCACTTGTTGGACCTATGTCCTTGTACACTAATTGAAATCCCCATACACATAAGACTTACATCGACTGAACCTATCGATAGTGATACGTTCGGCTGACAGTCTAATGTGTATGGAGACCCTAAACTGTCCCATACACATAAGGCTATGTGCGCCCGTTGCGTAATTACATGCAGTTACGCTGCGCTTTGTAGCCTGCGTCCCCTGCATAATCTATGAAGATTATGCAGGAGCCGTGCGCACGTGGCGTCTTAGAGCGCAGCGCTTCGGCTGCTGCCCGAAGCGCGCGTTCTAAGAAGTGACATGTCACTTCTTCTGTGCGCTTTGCCTGCAGCCCCTGCTCTGTCTATGGGAGGAGCTGCAGGCAGAGCGCATGGAATCGGCTTTTTTTTTTTCACTACGGACATTTTCTGCAGCGATTTGAAGCGCACGTGTGCTCTTCAGATCGCTGCAGAAATTTCTGCAGTGACTGTACGCAACGTGCGCACATAGCCTTAGCCTTACATCGACTGAATCTATCAAAAATTGAAACGTTCAGCTGACAGTCTAATGTGTATGGAGGCCCCAAACTGTCTCCCACAAGGCCTTGTGCTTAATCATTTTCTACTTTGACACCATTATCTGAGTAGATAAGGTTATGTCATGTCTATTTTAGATTACTGATCCTTTTGTCCTCCACAAGGATAGCTGACATCACTGGCAGTCGTTCTCTCATACAGAATACATGGCAGAGCAAGTGTTCCTGTGCAGAAAGTACTGGGAGAGGTATTTGATGACCAGAAAATTGACCAGGCATCATTTGGCAAACAACTATATAAAGTTTATTGGGGGGGGGTCTTAAGAATCTTTTGCACATAGGCCCCAATTTATTAATGCTGGTGTTTTGTACATCAGTTTTACATAGGGGAATAAGATTTTTCAAATTCATTAAGAGGAAGAAATCTATATGTAGGGAACAGAGTGCACAATACTGGGGAGGGTGGGTAAGTGCTTGGTTAGTGATTACCAGGTGGAGTTATAAAAGGCACAACTCCTATGTAGGCGTGAAGAAGAACAGCCCCATGACCGGTAGATGAATCCTCCAAGAAATACTAGATCCAACTGGTTAAAAACACATTAGGTGGACTGTGCTGCTGTAGTAAACAGATTAATCAACAGTTATGATAAGGCATTTTTATTTACAACTAGCTGGGCGGTGCCCAGGATAGTAACTGTCTCTCTCCCAGTCTCTGTCTGTGTGTCGCTGTCTGTCTCGCTGTCTGTCTCTTTCTTTGTCTGTCTGTTTCTATCTCTCTGTCTGTATTTGCATCAGTCTATCTGTCTTAATCACTGTATCTGTCTCTCTCTGTCTCTGTCTCTTTGCCCGTCTGTCTCTTTGCCCGGCTGTCTTTGTGCCCGGCTGTCTTTTTGCCCGGCTGTCTTTTTGCCCGGCTTTTTCTTTCCCACTTTGTCTCTTTCCCACTTTGTCCCTCTCCAGGTCTGTCCCTTTGCCGGGCTGTCCCTTTGCCGAGCTATCTCTTTGCTGGGCTGTCTCTTTCTAGGGCTGTCTCTTTCTAGGGCTATCTCTTTGCCCGTCTGTCTCTTTGCCCGTCTGTCTCTTTGCCCGTCTGTCTCTTTGCCCGTCTGTCTCTTTGCCCGTCTGTCTTTGTCTGTGTCTTTTTCTGTCTCTCTCTATCCGTCTCCCCACCGACATCTTTTTACCTCACACATAAGCTTGTTATACAAACAGTTTATATTGTTCCTATAGCAACCACTGACAGTTGCTATTTAAAGCCTGCAGCTCCCAGCTGCATTCAGTTTAATGGCTGCAGGATTTTTGTAGAGTAACTGGAAAGCACGGAGTTAAATTTTCCCGCCCAAACATAGTCTATGACGTTCCCTGAGTCACATGGATTGTCTGTGCAAAATTCCGTGATTGTACATGCGATGGTGCGGATTCCATTAGCGGACATACACACACACACACACACATACATACACACATACACACACGCATGCACTGAGCTTTATATATTAGATATGTTTCAACACCATGTTGCTGTCTTTATCAAGTTAAAAAAACCAAATGTGCCAAACAATTTAACAGATGGGTTTTAAAAGCCCCAAATGGATGGCAATTACATATGGGAACACCCACAGGGATGTAAACCAATAAGAAAATTAAGAAGGGGAGGGAAATTCAAATGGCAGTTGAGGATTGAATAAAGTTAAAGAAAAAAGAAAATAAAAGGGAAAAACATTCAAGTAGATGGTAAAATGTAAGCAGACGAAAAAGCATTGAGGAATGAAGAAATGGGATTAGAATCCATTATGGGCCCATGAATAGAAGTCAGAAAGAGAACATTTAACGGAAGAGCTACCTAGAGATAAGAGGGAACAGCATCAAACAGGGAAATATAGATATATGTCATTAAAATATTAATAAAGTGTTGAGGAAAAAAATGTATAGGAGAAATGGGATTTGAACCAAGGGAGGCCTGTGTTTAGGAGTCAGAAAAAAAAACATTTAACAAAGGAACCACCTAAGGAATTTGGTTAAAGAAAGCAAAGAAAAATTTGAAACTATACATATTAAGAAATAGCTGAATAAAGGACAAATGAAGAGAAAGGAGTGGAATGATTAGAGAGCAGGAGAAATGGGATTAGAACTGAAGATGGGCCCATAAATAGGAGCAGATAGAGAACATTTACCAGGGAAGATGAAGGAAGAGTAGAAAAGAAAAAAGGGGAAACAAGTGAAGGTGGGGAATTAGAAGTGAAATGGGTATGAGAAAGGCTCAGGTCTTAGGTGGACGTACAGTGCAGCGAGCTTGAACAGGAGATGAGGGCCATAAATATTAGCCTGAGGTGTGATTTGTTGCAGTAAATGGTTCTGTAGAAAATGGTGGACAATAAAAATTAGACATTTAGTTAGAGAGGGTCAGTCCAAGAACATAAGTTTTGTTTTTTTTCAAGGGGAAAAGTGTGGTATGGAAATTGTGAAAGTAGAAAGATAAGAGTGAAACAATGAACTGAGTGTTAAGTTCAGAGTGCTGTTTTGACTCACAATGGGAGAATTATATGAGGAATAAATGAAGCTTCTACACTAAAAATGATAGAAGATGCGGTGAGGCCGAGAATGGGAAATAATGAAAAAGGAGTGAATATATTTTCACAAAATGAACATTTGCCAATGGGTGAGATATAATATGGAAGAATTGTCTATTTTGCTCTCATATATAGATTTTAAACCAAAAAGGACTGGAATAATTTTTCTGGCATAAGAAACGCCACCACTTATCATGAATTTTGCCTTTTGGGCATAGGCACACCTTGCTCTGGAGCTCCACCCATATTGGACTTAAATTACCAACATTTTCGCAAAACTCCATGTTGTACAATAAAGTGATATTTCATAGTGTTTTATGCCAGAATCAGGGCTATAGTTATCCTCTCTATTGTATTATGTGTACTTACTTTTTGTGAGAATTGAAACAGAGCAATGATATATTTTTTGTATTCTTTATATTGGACACTTGTATACCTTTATAGCACCTTCAAAGAAAAGATTTATTGATAACATTAAAGTCAGATTAATGTCTACAGATTCGCTTGTGTGTAGTAAGGCAATGTAAAATCAACTATCGTGGATCTTATTTCACGAGTATCATTGTACCCACAGTAATGAGTGAACCAACGACAAACTCAATGCCGCGCAAGCAGAAATGAAGCTGGGAAGATAAAAAAAAGAATGGCCAGCCTGTCAAAGGGAAAGTTAGCAGATAAAGTGCACAGAGATTTAATTTCCTCTCCAACAGGAAAACTACAGTGAGCTAATGTTAGCATAAAGATTATTTGCCAAAGATCAGAAAATCCAATTATCTGTGGTACATTCAGATACAACTTGCAGGCATTTGTGAGCTTCTGGCTGTCAAGAGAAGCCAAGGAGATATAGAGAAGAGGTCAGAATATGCACAGGAGATAGGTATCACTTCAAGCAGCAGCCTGCACTGTTTTAACTCAAAAGTTTCCACACACTTTTAATTTTTAAGCCCTATTAAATGTCAAAGTAGCTTTCATTTACAGTATTTAAGTTTTTCCAATTTCCTGAGGAAAAGAAGGTTAAAATGTGAGACTTAATCATTTGAGATGAGGTCAATCACAATGACCAAGGCTGTTAAATTGTTGCAAGAAATAAAAATACAGTGGCAATTATGAATAGAGATCTCCAGAACACTAAGTTTAGTAATTGACTGGACTAGAAATTAGAAGTTTGTATTATACAATAACTTTTTCTATTTCTGAAGGACAAGCAAAACTTTTGTGATGCTCTCCACCAGTTTATTCAAGCTGACTGTACCAAGCCCACCTTAGAGCATACTATACCTATATGTGGCATTTTATAGTATGTTCCTTGGAAGAAAAACATTTAAAGCTATAAAACAGTGAGCCAGAGTTCCTCTCTAACCCTACATCAGGCGCAACTGGCCTGACAGGCACAGCTCAAATATTTTTGTTTTACCCTCCTCTCCATGGTGGCTGGTAATCCTTCCCCTCCTAGTAACTTCCTATCATTAGATGCTTCTCTTCACCCCGCCACTCAGTTTTACTGCTATCCTTGTCGAGAGCAGGTGTGACTTCCGTGCCCTTGTACCATCATTTTTAATTGTCGGATTCGCGTCCCCATAGACTTATATGGGGACCGGCATCTGGCCAGATAACCGGAATCAATTCCGGGACTGAACTATATTTTTCTTTTAATCCGGTTAAGTCCGCTGGTCCCGGTTATCTGTGAGTCCACCCAGCACTAAGAATGACCAAAAACCAGAAATTGTTTTTTGTTGCTTTTTTTGCTCTTCATGATGTGGTAAAAGCAATAAGACAGCTTCATTCTTTGGGTCATTATCATTAAAGCAACATCACAATTTTTTTTTTTTTATGTTTTACAAGTTTTTCACAGTAAAACAATTTTAGTGAAAAAGATATTGTTTTTGCATTCTGAGAACTATAACATTTTTCTTTTTTCACTGGTAGAACTGAGTGGTACCTTGTTTTTCAATGGACAACATGAGCGATACCATTTTATTTACATTTGTCTTTTTGATAGCATTTCATTCCTGTGAATATATCTGAAATATAGTGAGAATCATAGTTTTTTGTCGCTTTTTTACGGTGCTTACTTTAGGGGTTACAAACTGTGACAAGTTTTTTTATTGTGTCGTTCTGGACATGGTGATACCAAATATGTGTACTTTATTAGTTTATTTTTGTTTTTACATAACTATTTGTATTTAGTGGTGGAATATTTTTTGTTCTTTATATCGTAAGGGGGGGGAATCATTTTTGTAATGTTTCTACACTTTTTCTTTACTTGGTCCCTCTATACGACTTTAACTTTTATTGTTTTGATCGCTGGTCTCATGCATTGTAATAGGCATATATTGCAATAACTGAGACCTGTTAGATTACCCTGACAGAATGCCTGTTAGACCCTGGGGTTGTTCTGATGCATAACTGACATTGGGTGAACTATGGGTGAGTTATGTTGGCAACTTGCCTTTATATGTGCACTGTTTCTTTATTTTCCATTTTATGATGGATCTACGTGGTAACTAGAGATGAGCGGACCTATTAAAGTTTGGGTTCTGGACCCGGACTTGAGCTGAACTTCATTTAAAGTCACTGATTGGCAGTTTGAGTCTCTGCCCACATGCAGCCAGTCATAAACAGATCACTTCCGGGGGAAGTTGGATGGAAATTTTTCCATTTTTTTGTGTAGTACACCCTACATCTGGTCATGCTGTTGTTACCCCTAGTACGAGACATTTGTCGTGCACAGGGATATGAGGTACTCGGTCCCGGGAATTGTATAACTGGGGAATGTCACTGTGATGGCCGTTGCCCAGTTCCGTGCCCTGGGCCCTTTTTGTAAAGGGAGAGATATTTACAGGGGATTAGATTAGTGTTCATACATGACGCCACTTGCGGTGTTGCGGATATGTGGATGGAGCCGCCGCTGAACAATGTCACTACTAGGGCTGGTGTTAATTGCAGCCTGGATGGTAAGCCCTCCGTAAATGGGGCTGGGCCCCAGAGGGTAGGTGATGTGAGGGGTGTCGGAAGAAGGTAGTCCACACAGGAGTTCAGTGCAACTGGTCTTTACTCACTTTTTGCTGGTGGTAACTGGTTACCCGAGGACAGCTGCTTTCACCTCCAGGTCCTCTTTGTCCCAGTGCCAGTGTAGTAATCTGGTACCTTCTTCCCCTGCACCTGTCTCTGGTTTGTGGGTCCCCGTGGTGTAGAGCAACTGGGGGTCCCTGTCCGGTGGTTTGTCCACTTCTGTCCACCTGATGGTAGCGTGAACCCGGTGAGGTTGGAGTCTCTTGTCCTGTCCTCGGTTCTCCCTTTGCTACTGAGTCTTCGGATTCTTAGGGTCAGCGAGGTCCTTGATGGTCCCCTCGCTGTGCAGGTGTTAATAGGTTGACTTGGAGCTTTTGCCTGTCCTAGGGTCCCGTACCCATCGTTGCATAGTTCCGGAAGAACTCCACTGTACTTCACCAGCAACTACCCTCCTGGGTACCAGGTTACTGTCAACCCCGCGTCAGTGCATCTCCTCCTGTCCACCTTCACCCCTCGACGTCCTCAGACTAACTCTGACTCTCTGTCCTCAATCTGCCCCTCCCACCTGGTCAACTAGTGGACTGGACTGACTACCCCTCTAGGCAGTCATCCATTGGTCCGACCCTAGCCTTGTACCATTGTATGGGGAATTGTTGGGTTAAACTGGGATTACCTGAAGTTTTTGTGTGTTACTGACACTGGTCTTCCAGGGCCCTAGGGGGTAGGCCCTGCATCCTTGTGGGGATGCAGAACCTTGTAGCACCTGGATGGGTTCAGGGGCGCTACACATTTATACACTGCAAGCGGCTCCCACAGGGCCAAGAACCAAGAACCAAACGTACCTGAGCACAGCGCTGCTTGTGTGAGTGGTTTGCATATATAAACACCCAAACTCCAAACCCGAACTCTGTTTTCTTGGAAATGTCTGAGTTTGTACTGAACACTGAACTTCAGATTCACTTTTCTCTATTGGTATTGTTTAGTATATGCAGTTTTTTTTTGCTATGTAACACATACAGTAACTCTGACCTCCCTGCATACTATGCCATGTGCACAGTTGTTGCTGCTTTGTTGCTTTAACTGTTTTTACAATAAATGCTACTTGATAAAAAGAACATTTTTTAGAATTTTTTTCTTTCGGATTATTTTGACTCTCGTCATTGTAGGTTTTAATATGTTGGAGTTTTCCCACTGCCTTAGTTTATTTTGTGCTTCTACTGATCCTGATCTCCCACCTGTGTAGTACGAGTGTGACTGATATGTTTTGATCAGATGTTTTATTTTATGTACTGTGTAATGGGTGTTTCTGATCATACAGGGACATAGTCTGATCATACCACATCTCCTGGGCCAGGGAAGAAGTGAAAAAGCATACAGACCGGACAGCATGGGATTGCAAATTACCGTATTCTTTCCTTGAGGTAAAACATTTTTTAAAAACAGGCAGGGAAATGTTTTATCTCACAGAAAGAATCAGCTGTGATCCCATGATGTGCTAACTATAACCTCTATTTTATCTCCTCTCCTGCCCAGGAGATTTAATATGATCAGACCTTGTCCCTTTTCAGTCAGACACAGCCATTACACAGTACATAGCAGGGGCACATTTGATAAGATTATCTCAGCATGGAAAATTTTTTTCAAACCGTTTCCATTCTGGAAATTATTATTACAACATCTATTCATTAAAATCAACTTAAAAATTATCGTTGTGGGAAAACCTCTTTTAGCAGCATTATTACTTGAACATTGTAAAACACAACTAGAACATTCTTTAGTTTACAAATAGGGAAATGAAAGACTGAAAGTAGCATGTCTGCCTTATATCTGGGTATTTCTTTTGTAGCTTATGGTTAAGCATAACACACATGCAGAAAGCACTGCTCCAGAGCATTTTCTTTTCATCACTGGAGTTGTGCTTATAATGTAAGTTCACTGATCCTATTACCGCTCCTCCTGTCAGTCTCCACCAGTTTGTAACCTGCCGGCTGCTCTAGTGTTTAATGGAGTGAGCCTGAGGTCATTCTTCAATGCAAGTCTATGAAAGCCTTGTTCCGCCTTTCATTGGCTTGCAATTTAAAGCCTGCTTTACACGAGTCGATCTATTGTGCGATAGCATGAGCGATCGTACCCGCCCCCGTCATTTTTGCGTCATGGGCAAATCGCTGCCCGTGGCGCACAAACTCGTTTAACCCCCATCACACGCACTTACCTTCCGGACGACCTCGCTGTGGGCGACGAACGTCCACTTCCTGAAGTGGGAGGGACTTTCGGCGTCACAGCGATGTCACACGGCAGCCGGCCAATAGAAGTGGAGGGGTGGAGATGAGCGGGATATAAACATCCCACCCACCTCCTTCCTTCTATTAAGCCGGCGGGTGCCGTGAGACGCAAGTACGCTGTGTTCATCATTCCCGTGGTGTCACACGGAGCAATGTGTGATGCCACGGAAACGATGAACAACCTGCACCCATGAAAATAAACGAGATTATGAAAGTTAACGACGAGTACACGACTTACGATTTGTGAGCGATGCTGCGTCGCTCGGAGGTGTCACACGAGACGACGTCGTGCGCTATGCCGGATGTGCGTCACGAAAACCGTGACCCCGCCGACATATCGCACAATATATCATCTCGTGTGGGCAACGAACGTCCACTTCCTGAAGTGGGAGGGACTTTCGGCGTCACAGCGATGTCACACGGCAGCCAGCCAATAGAAGTGGAGGGGTGGAGATGAGCGGGATGTAAACATCCCACCCACCTCCTTCCTTCTATTAAGCCGGCGGGTGCCGTGAGACGCAAGTACGCTGTGTTCATCATTCCCGTGGTGTCACACGGAGCAATGTGTGATGCCACGGAAACGATGAACAACCTGCACCCATGAAAATAAACGAGATTATGAAAGTTAACGACGAGTACACGACTTACGATTTGTGAGCGATGCTGCGTCGCTCGGAGGTGTCACACGAGACAACGTTGTGCGCTATGCCGGATGTGCGTCACGAAAACCGTGACCCCGCCGACATATCGCACAATATATCATCTCGTGTAAAGCCCGCATAAGTTTGTGGTGTAACTTCTGACTTTTGGCAAGTCAGAAGTTGCTGTGACAAGATGACCCCGTAGGACCAGAGCAGTGATAATAAAAGGTGAGGATACCGAGTGAGTATATGCAAAAGGGAAGGGACCTTATATTGAAAGCACCACTCCAGAGGTGAAAAAAACCCAAAATGTTGGAGTGGTGCCTTAAAGGATTATTTTGGCTTGAGAAGTGAGCAGAGCTAGTGAGATCACATCTACTAAAACCTTCCAGGATGCGTGCACGATCAACAGGTATTGTACACCTGATCTTATCATTAGATTAATTCATCATCCATTCTGACAAGTTTCTGTAGATGTCATTTCACTGGATTTGCTCATCTCCCGATGCAGAAATCAATGATACTGGAATAATCCTCTAAGCATCTTAAAAAAACAGCAAATAATCATTACATTTACAAGAAAAAATAGGTCTATATTGAAGCAGTCTCTCTGCAAGAGAAATCTATACTTTCATCCTTAAAGAGCAACAAATAACAACAAACGTAATAAACCAAAGCAGCAGTTCAACATTTTGAAAGAGTTTACAATAAACAACATAAATATTGCAAAAACCATAACAAAATTCCTTAAAATTAACAAATGCAATAAATGTGAATCACAGACTTTACAGGAGAGAGGACCCAACATGGCTTAAAGTCTGCAAAATGTCTTACTTAAGCATGATATTTTTGCATTTATGTGCAGTTTGAATGCAATAATTAAAGCATACACTTTTAATTCCTAATATCCTCCTTGTGGAGGTGAAAGCCAGAGTTTTAAGATTCACTACTAACAAAAAGTTAGGAATATTTGGATTTTGGGTAAAATTTATGTAAAACATAAAAAAGTGTATACTACAATGATGTTTTGTCATGATAGCACGGCATTTAAGTAGAAGCAAGCAATGGTGATTTCCTCATCTCAGTCAATTTACTGAAACAAAAGTCAACAACAGTAGTAGGTATACCCCCCCAAAAAAATGTAAATGTCTCATTAACTTTGTCATGTGGCTTTGAGCATCAATTCCAGCTTGACAACAATGCCTCATGCTGTTCATAAGTCCAGTTATTGTCTGCTGAAGCATGGCATCCCCCTCTTCATGAAGGGTGACCCTCAGGTTATTGAAGTTCTGGTTCACAGAGTTACGAGCCTTTACACGGCAACTCAGCTGATGCCATAGGTTTTCTATGGGTTTCAAGTTTGGAGAAAGTGCAGGCCACTGCATTTGATGCACCCCCATAACCAGCAACATTTCCTTAATGTTGTAACCATGATGAGCTGGAGCATTGTTGTCCATGAAAATGAAAATATGTCTGTGTTCTTCATGAAGAGGCACAATGACTGGATGATGGTATTCAAGTAGTAGGGGCCTGTCACTGAACCATTCACAAAGTGTAGGGCTGTTCTGTATTGACTAGACACACTGTAAAATACCGCCACCAAAGTCACACCTAGACACAACAGTGGCAGATGCATAGTACTCTCCTTGACATCCACAACAATGTTGGAGGTCTTCATTTCTGCTTAGTGTGAATTGACTTTCATCAGTAAACAGCACTGAGGCCCACTGGTCCCTCATCCAGATAGATAGTGACACATTTGTCTGGTGGTGTGGTTAGGTACTCTTGTAGGTTATCTAGCACTCAGAGCATGCTGATGTAGACAGTTCTGAATAGTCTCACATGAGATTTGGGTGCCTTTTACTTCTCTTAAATGTGCCTGGAGCTTTGTGGCAACTATCATCTGGTTCCGAAGGGCAGTGTTCACAATGAAGCAGTCATTAATGTGGGATGTGGCCAAAGGATGTCCAATTCTATTTTGTGCTGTGATTCTTCCAGTCTCTCTGCATTTCTATTCCAACCTGCTGATGACACACTGTGACACTCAAAGCTTTTCGGTCTGAGAACATCCTGCTTGAAGCCTCATAATGGCAAGGTACTGTTGATCAATTGTTAGGTGTTGTCTTGGTGTCATGATGTCCAAATGTGAATTGCATGATGAGGAGGACTGTTTAAATACCAATTCTAATTGAACCCGCAAATTTATTGGGCGATTCTTGAATCAAACACCTTTTGTAAATTTTGTCATTAAGCTCCTTGTTAGAGAACAGCAAATTGTGCAAAAAGTACTGAAACATTGAACAGTTGTGGATGTGCAAAATGTTAGAGAAGGTCACATTAAATTCACCTAAAAAGGTTAGAGTGCATTTTAGGATCATCCTGAAATTTCACCAGAAAGCCAAATATCCCTAACTTTTTGAGAGTAGTTATATCCAAGATCATTGATATCACTATTCAATGAATTGCATGAATAATGTAGAAAAAAGAAGAAAAGAAATGCTTAGTTTACCACTCAGTGACATACTGGATTATTATTACTGTATATTGTATAACTGTATTTTGCTTCACCACATAAATGTAGATAAAATATTTCTATCAAAGGCACTCAGCTTTGCAGAAATATCATATTTATTACCTTGATGAAATATTTTATGATGATGTTTTGTTCAATGGGTTGTATAGTCATCACAACTGCTTGATGGTTCCAGTTGTAAATAAAATATGAAATAGCTATGTAATAAAAGTACACATTTACTGGATAAGTGGGAAATGGAAAATTAAGCTTTCAAGATCATTTCATTTTCTGTTAGGCATGTTATGAATCATTAGCCAGAGACTGAGCTATCACAGGGCCTGTTAAATGTTCAGCAGGTCGTGCAAGATAGGTCTTCAGAAAAGTATTGACGCTACTGGCATAAGTCTGGAGGTATGGATGAAACAATAGAACATTGTAAGTTTTTATTGCTAAATCATTCAATTTAACTAATATTATTGGTCAATTCAAAGTCAAATCAAATTGATGCAAATCAAAATTGGTGTTGAATTTTAAGGAATTTATAAATCCAGCAAATTCGAGAAAGTTGCAATACAACTCATATGAATCACCAAAAATAACAGCTGCCATTTTACAAATTGTAGAAGATTGCATCAGTCAGAGAAGGCACACATCACAATGTGTAGCACAACCTATCAAGAAGGACTAGAATAGCCTGTATAAAAGCAGAAGCAGGGAACTCAGCAGCCATTTTGGGATGAATATCACAGTTAGGAATAGAGATAGATGAGAAGATCATAAAAAAGTGAAAAAACACTACAAAAAGTATGTGACAGCACAGACAGCAGTGAAAAAGAGTTACCACTTACTTACCCATAGTAAGGGATGTTGAGGGCATTGTGTTAATACTAAGGCTGTATTTTTTTTAAGAGCTTGAAAAGGTCAGCAGTTTTTCAGGTCAGTTGGAGTATTTGCAGTTTAGCTTGCCGCAAATCAAACTTTTGGAAAACATTTACCAAAGCTCATGAATTTGAAATTTAAAAGATTCACTCATCTCTTCATTCCATGATACTTTTTCTATGTTTAGGTTTAACTCCTGCTTTTGACTTGAAGAAATAGATGCAATAATTTACATTTACAGATAACTATGGATTTACGTTTTACATGGAGGACAGTTTCAGGACAGCCAGTTATTGTATGCACTTTCAGTAAAAATGTTTTCAGGTTTTCCTTAACCCCTTCACGACCGGCTGATTTTGCGCTTTCCATTTTTTTCGAAAATTCTTCTTCGGAGAGATGGAACTCTTTTTTTATTTTTCAGTCAATATGGTCATGTGAGGGTTTATTTTTTGTGGAACGAGCTGTGCATTTAAATGAAACCATGGGTTTTACCATATAGTGTACTGGACAATGGCAAAAAAATTCCAAATGCGGAAAAATTGCAAAAAAAGTGAGATTGCACGACTGTTTTTGAGATATTTTATTCACTTTATTCCCTATATGGTAAAACTGATGTGTCATTGTGATGCCTGAGGTGGGTGCAAATTCATTCACACCAAACATGTATAGGTTTACTTATCTAAGGGTTTAAAAAAAAATCAGACGTTTGTCCAAAAACAGTGGCGTACGTTTTGCGCCATTTTCCTCGACCTGTAGCATTCTCATTTTTTGGGATCTATGGCTCAGTGATGGCTTTCTTATTGCGTCATGAGCTGATGTTTTTAATGGTATAATTTTTGCGCAGATGCTATGTTTTAATCGCCTGTTATTGCATTTAGTGCAAAATTTGTAGCGACGAAAAAAACTTAATTTTGGCATTTGGAATTTTTTTGCTGCTACGCCGTTTACCAATCAAGCAAATTGATTTTATATTTTCATAGATCGGGCATTTCTGAACACGGCAATACCAAATGGGTATATTTTGTATTTTTTTAACCCTTTCATTTTCAATGGAGCAAAAGTGGGGTGTTTTCAACTTTTAGGTTTTTTTATTTTTCTTAATTTTTTAAAACTTTTTTTTAAACTTTTTATTATTTTACTCGGTCCCCTAGGGGACTATAATGATCAGCAGTATGATTACTCTTTGATTTATCACAATCAGAGCAGCACCGCTCAGACCAGAAGAAATTATTATCTCTTGTAACAAGCAGCACTCAGCTGTTTCTTACAGGACCTGAGTCATGTAAGCACAGGAGTCATCACATGACCCTGTGCTACCATGAGAACCACCGGATCCACGTGATCACATCATGTGACTTTCGGTATCGGCCTGTAAGTAAAGTTATAGCGAGATCGCTATTATAATGGCGATGTCACATATTGACAGCGCCATTTAAGGGGTTAAAAGGCACAAACGGAACACAATTTCACTCGTACCTAGCAGGCACACATGTCAGCTATATAAATCAGCTGAGATGTGTGTGATCTCCTCCAGCTACCGGTAGCAGACCGCGGGCAGTAACACTATGACCGCTAAGACATAAGATTACTGCCTATGGTCGTTAAGGGGTTAATATTGCACAGATGATGGAATTATTTCCTGTCTAATATTGAGGAAAACCTGAAAACATGATCTGTTGATGGGTCTTGAGGACTGGAGTTGAGAAACACTGGTCTAAGGAATTCAATGTCATTTAAATAATTTAAAGGAGTATTTTGGGTACAGAAATTTTAAGGGGAATCCTTCATTAGGTTTTTGGTACACAATCTGAGAGCAAAACTAAAGAAATTACCTAGATCACATGTTGGTAAAAGTGCAATATCAGAGGACAGCAGAAAAAAACAAAGACGGTTTGACCGACACATTCTTTAAAAAATGGAGAAAATTCATTGAAAAACAAAGTGAAGCTACAGAAATACAAACAATAGTTACCCCCTTCAAGTACACAGAGTGGTATCTACTAGAAGACATTAAGGGAACATTAGGGAAATTAAAACAGCCATTATGTGAAGGTGTGATAAGAAGGCAAATGATTCATCTAGAGGCATGGGGTGGAAAAAAAAAATGACAAAATGTGGCGTGGCTGGGTATTCTTCAGGTGGGCTAGACAGGAGGAAAAACGTGTGCTAAGTTGTTGGGTTTTTTTTTTTAGAATAGAAGGGGGGAAAACAAAGAAAACAGGAGGAATAGTTAATTGCCAATAACCTGTTAATGGACATGGTGAATCCATACTTGCTATATTGTTTAACAAGATGTAATGCATATGAAAATTTGGAATAAAATTTGGTGTTTAAAAAAAAAAAAAGTGCAATATGTAGGGGCACATTCAGGCTATGGCCATTAACAAACATAATTTAGGATGAAAATAAAATGAGCACATTCTTTGCAATAAGTCAAGTTACAACTACATACCTTATGTTATTTACATAGAGTACTACTTTTTACTTATTTACTTACTTGAAGGGTATTTTCATATTTTGTTTCATCCTAGGTTAGGTTTGTGCATTTATCTACACATTGCACTTATACTAACATGTGTTCCAGCTAATTTCTTTGATTTTGCTTTAGTTTTTTGTACTTTGTATATAGAGGGATATGTCTCCCTCCTTTTGGGATATATATTTAAAGCTATATATATATAAAGCTTTTAACAGGCAGGTGTTTAGATAGTCAGGCCTGGGTCCTGCTCTGCTCCTGTCTATTTTGAGACCTACTGAAACGTAAAGGGGTGAGATACTAGAGTTAGGATACATCTTATTTGGGTGCACTTTGTCTTGGTTGTATGAATTTTATGCTTTTTTTTAATGAATATAGTGTCAACTAAGTACTCTATGCTATATACATGTACTATTACTATTTATATATTTAGTGCAGGGTATTTACTATTTTTTTTTATGCTAGGTCTCATCTGAGAGCAGCATAATATTCTACCAGAGACACTGATTCCAGCAATATGTCACTTAAGCGGGCTTTACACGCAACGACATCGCTAACGAGATGTTGCTGGGGTCACGGAATTCGTGACGCACATCCGGCCTCGTTAGCGATGTTGTTGTGTGTGAAACACACGAACGACCGTTAAACGATCAAAATTACTCACCTAATCGTTGATCGTTGACCGGTCGTTCTGATCCCAATTATCGTTGCTGTTGCAGGACGCAGGTTGTTCGTCGTTCCTGGGGCAGCACACATCGCTATGTGTGACACCACAGGAATGAGGAACATCACCATCCCTGCGGCCGCCCGCAGTGAGGAATGAAGGAGGTGGGTTGGATGTTGGGCCCGCTCATCTCCGCCCCTCCGTTTCTATTGGGTGGCCGCTTAGTGATGCCGCTGTGACGCCAAACGAACTGCCCCCTTAGAAAGGAGGCGGTTAGCCGGCCACAGCGACATTGCTAGGCAGGTAAGTCTGTGTGACGGGTGTTAGCAATGTTGTGCACCACGGGCAGCGATTTGCCCGTGAGGCACAACCGACGGGGGCGGGTACTTTCACCAGCAACATCGCTAGCGATGTCGCTGTGTGTAAACCCCACTATAGGCCCCTTTCGCACATCAGTTTTTTGCCATCAGTCGCACAATCCATCTAATTTGTAAAAAAACAGATTCAGTGACTGATGGAGCTGAATCTGTTTTTTTGTCATTGACTTGTGTTAGCGACAGATCGCGATGGATGGCCTGACGTTTCATCCGTCGTGCAATGGATCCATTGACGGATTCTGGAGACGGATTCAGTTTTTTCTAACTGAGCATGCTCAGATGTGGTAAAAACACAGTTTGTCTGAGAAATCTCTCTCTCTTTCTCTCTCTTTCTCTCTCTTTTTCTCTCTTTTTCTGTTCCCTCTCTCTTTCTCACTTTCTCCGTTCTTCCGAATGATCCGTTGCATTGGTTTTTCTACAATCTGTGACGGATCCGTCAATCCGTTGAGCTGATGGATTGTGACTGCCGCTAAAATATTGATGTGTGAAAAGGGCCTTACTGGGTGGCTGCAGTCATTTTGATAAGATCACTGTTGTTGATCTATGAAACACATTCTCCTCTGGGGAACCATAGGAGGAAAAAGACCCGTAATACCCCAAACAATTTTTAATAAATATCCATAAAAATAAATACATTAAT
Source organism: Anomaloglossus baeobatrachus (assembly GCF_048569485.1). NCBI lineage: Eukaryota > Metazoa > Chordata > Amphibia > Anura > Aromobatidae > Anomaloglossus > Anomaloglossus baeobatrachus. The sequence continues at coordinate 215,853,471 of NC_134354.1, forward strand.
TAAAAAAGCAAAATCAACTTACTAGGGGCAAACCCTGATAGAAAGCATAATAGTACACAGTAACAATGTATAGATTAACATAAACCCTAAAAAAAATGCAATAAACATTTGTTGATAGTTCAAGGGGGTAGAGGGGAAAAAGGGGAATTGGGAAAAGGGGAAATAGTAATGACCAAAAAAAGTTTTAATATAAATATTAAAAAGTGGCAGAGAATCCCCTCAAACAAATTATCTCCAAAAGCTATCAACAACAGAATGTTAAAAAGCACCCACTATATTGATAATAATGATTATTAGTAACAAATAGGAAAGTCTGGAGAATAGTACACAAAAGAGTACATGATAATCAGTTAAATACAATAACTCTAATTAACAATAATACATCAAATATATGTGATAACCAGATAACAGCACACGATAGTGGGATGTATGTACAGACCTCAAAAGACATTTTAATAAGATGGCCCTGTGCAGGGTTCGAGGAGCAGCCATGAACAAAATTTCCCAAGAAGGAAAAAACAGCATCATTCCGCTTATTGCTAGCAGTCTCTTGGCAAGGAAAATTGCCAAACTTCATCATGTGAGTGCCATGACAGTTGGAAGAATACAAAATGAAGATCATGCATCCATTCAAAAGCCAAGAGATGGACATCCAGGCAAAATATCAGAGTCAACAAGTCAGCTCATAACAAGGTATCAGGTCTGGCACAAGAAACACTGCAGTTACACAAGTCTGGAATGTTTGCCAGAAAAAAGTTGAAGCCTCAACTTCAATGTCATCATAAGAAGCGTTGGCTTAAGTTGGTAAAAAAGTAGATAGTAGAAGATTCGAAAATGGTGATTTGGAGCGATGAGACAAGAGTCAATAGACTAGGCTCTGATGATGCAAATGGGTCTGGGAGAAACAAGGGAAAATGGGCTAATCGTTCGAGAAATTGAAAGAACTGACAAGTGTGGTAGAGGAAGCCTCATAATATGGGGTTGTTTCATGGCCAAAGGCATTGGGTACTTGGCCAGGATCAATATTGGTCTCAATGCTGACCTACATGTAAGTATCCTACAAGAGGAGTTAGTTTGTACACTTGAGTACTGTAGGTATGAAAAGGATGACAAAGTGTTCCAGCATGACAATGACCCAAAGCATATGTCGAGTTTTACAAAGAAATGGTTCAAAGACAATGAAGCAGGAAGGCTGGATTGGCACCCCACAGTCCTCAGACTTCATTCCAATCAAACAGTTGGGGGCAAAGCTGAAGAAAAAGTTGTATACATACACAAGTAAGTCAAACAATTTGCACCAATATTGGAAACATGTAAAATAAGACCTGGGATCAAATTTCAATCAAGACATGGTCGAATCTGATCATGAGCATGCCTTGAAGAATTACAAAATACTAACAAAATAACAAAAAAATAAAATATTGATTTTTTTAGGAGCGAAACAGTAACAATGCAATAACATGCAAAAATCGGCATCACTAATCAAATGCTAAATAGTTACAAGTCAAATTTATCTGAAAGATAGCCAAGGTTATTGTCTATAAAATGAAGGTAGCCTCACGTTTGCAACTATAGTGGATGGTGAGATATGGATCCTAAAAGTCAAAAGTTCAAACATTTGCTAGCCTTCTTTGCGTCAGTGAATTAAATAACTTCTCTACAGTATTGATACAGAAAATTTTATGACAGATTCCATGTTTATGGATATTATAAATTCAACATTAAAAGTTACCTGTGTAACCCAGCAAGACATTGGGCTCCACGGTAAATACTCTAAAATAGACAAATTACTGGGTGTGGAAAACATATAAAACCGAGTTATGCAGGATTACTGCTTGGCTTGACCACTCTTGTCAGCAGCTACTCCAGAGATGCAACCCAAAGCACCCATGTGGGTCCCTCCAGGATCAGTATAGGGGTTAAAGAATTAAGGCAGGGAAATCGACTATTTGCAGTGACTTGAGTTAACTTTTTCAGAGGTAGCCTTTTTGAGCTCACAGTTTCTGACACTTTACAATTTCATATTGTCAATTTGTTATTTTTTTCTTCCAGTTTAGGTATAATTTGCCATAACTGTATGAAAATCATACTGTGGTTTTCTAAGACCGATATCTAGCATCTCTGCTTTTCTGTAGTCATAATTAGAGTAGTATAAATATATTTGTGCAGGCAGTAATATCCATGTGATTGCTGCAGTATTAAATTATGCCTGAATCCAAAAGACTATCCACACTGCCAATTACCAAAAATATTTCCACTGTTGTAAGATTTAATAGCAAAAGCTGTCGTGTTTAGAGATCTGTGTGGATTGTCAGCATGGAATATTTATATAGCCTACTAACCTCTCCCTCTGGCTGAAATGATTTAATATCAGAATTTAGAAAGCACTAAACAGAATAATAGAACAACCTGCCCGCATTATGTGATTCCTGAAAGTAATTCTTCACTGTATTTGGAATTATAGATAAGAAGGTGTAGTTATATTTTGCTCCGTTGCCTTTTAAGTAGTATCTTCACTAAGCAGACAAATATACCGTATTTGAATGTCTACATGGAGTGAATATAGAACAGTGCCCAAAGACTACAAAGAAGTAAGGATGAACATAGCAAAGATCAAACTTCTCTTCTGTTAGGGTGTCACTCTGGCAAACACACATTTAAAGAGGTTGGCCACTACTTTTACATTGATGGTCTATCCTTAGTATAGGTTATCAATGTCTTATTGGCCAGGGTCTGACACCTGGCATTCCCGCCGATCAGCTATTCTAGGTCCTGGTGGCGGAAGCAGGCAACTAGAAATGCTCAGTTCCAGAGCTGCCCCATCAACTAATAGTGGCCGGGAACTGCACATCTACCTCCTAATGATTTGAATGGGAAGCGGATATGCATTACCTAGCCTCGGCTGCTTTCAAAAGACAGGGTAGCTTCGGAACTGAGTATTTACGACTGCCGGCGGCGGCACCATGAACAGCTGATTGGCGGGGGTGAGGGGTGTGACCAACCTCTTTAGTTACATCAAAAGTGTTTTTTTGGCATGTAACTTACCGTGCTCCTACTAGATGAGCTCCTGTGACATCACAACTATGTTTCTGTTATTTGATATCACAAGATCAGAAATTGGTTTCAGTCAGTTGTCAACTGTAGGGACATTATAAGCATGGTAAAGTGAAGAAAAACACTGACAACACATAAAAATTTTGTAGATTTAAAAAAAAAAAAATATGGGTAATTTCCCCCCTTTATTCCTGTTTTCCAAGGACATCTTAAGTTTTTAAAGCTTTACCATTTTGAAATCTTTGGGGTTCCAAAATTAAGTATACAACTTGCATACCTCCTGGGAATAATCAGGCATGTTGCATTAAAGAAAACCTAATGTTTCCCCAGGAGATAGGATGCCACCAAAATTGTTTGGCCATGGCTTAGTACAATCTTACTTTTGAAAGTACGAACATGCTCGGTCGAGAACTCATCCTTATGAGGAAAACAAGAGAAATAGTAATCTGCCAACTGCTATCTAAGGTGAATAGCCAACCTTCGGCTTATCCCTCTCTCTACTCCCAAAACTAAACCCTCTTTAACAGATATAATCTCCTTTCATCAGCAGTTTTGTTTTCATGTATGCACACCTGCATTCTGCATACTTATTCTCTATCTCTCTGATATATACATTTTTGATTGGTATTGGCATTTGCCTGTTAAAACACCATGTATTTGTCTACTCAACCATTATGAACAATAGTACTAAATCTCCAGCAATAAAAATGTTTGAGCATTTTTGCTGTAGCCTGCTAGAAAGTGTTAAAAATTCTAACTCAACAATGGTTCAGTAATAGCTTTAAGGTTAAAGGTTACCTCCCAATGGTCCTAAGGAAAATGTAGGATGTGGAGAACACACATATCCACTCTACCCTTTGCCACACTCAACAGAAATGCTCAGATGAAGCCTTGGGGCAGGCGAGTATTTCATGAACAATATATAAACACAAGTCTAAAAGAAGGACAATAACAACTTAAACCAAACACGGTTATAAAGGCCAAATGCAATTAGACCATGAATGTAGTGTAGAATGTAATATTAAAGAGAAGACTCCGGTGCTTTTCAAATAAAGAAATATAAAGAAAAAAGTTGAAGAAAAGACATTCTTACTAATGTAATGTAAAAATATACAGAAGGAAAAACGGGTATATGCTGCGCTTAAAAACCACTGAGGCAAAAATAATATGAAAATTTCTCTTTTATTTACAGCATTCCTACGCGTTTCAGAGACAAAGACCGGCTCCTCCTTCAGGGAAAAAAGAAATCAACAATTTCTTTTTTCCCTGAAGAAGGAGATGGTCTTTGTCTCTGAAATGCGTAGGAATGCTGTAAATAAAAGAGAAATTTTCATATTATTTTTGCCTCAGTGGTTTTTAAGCGCGGCATATACCCGTTTTTCCTTCTGTATATTTTTACATTATATTGTGTATACGGGGCCGCTGCTTGAACCACACGGACACTCACATGCTTTTGAAGGACTTGTGACTGGCACAACCCCATCAGGTGAGTGTAACTGTTCCTTTCCTATCACCCCTGTTATATCGGGTAAGACCCTATTGCGCCCTTTTGTCTCCCCACCTCTAAATTCTTACTAATGTGTAATGTCACTAGAAAAAGTGAAAGATATGAGAAGATCAAATTTCAGCGACACTGTATAAGTAACAATCGTAGTTTCCATCCCTGTGTATATTCATGTGATTATGTGAGAAACACCTTGATGGCCTTTTAGGGAGTCAGCACCAAGATGGTGTTATTAGTTGTGCACCTAGGGTCTTACTAGCCTGTACAGGAACCAGTTGGGTGTGAGCATGTCTTGTACTTGTAGAAGATCCTTCCCCCTTCTTTGTTACCTGTATATTATGAGTGTGTATATGTTCATAACGCAGTAAAAGCAGATTTTCACTTTACTGGCAGTTACTACTCAGAATATTCTATGTAGAAGGGAAGGGCAGAAGAAGTTTCTTCTCTCTTCAGGCCTACATAGAATCTCATCAGTAATAACTTTCATTTCCTGTTTCAGTAATGTAACAAACTGTCTTCACCATATAAAAATTTAGCCAAGAATTGAGAATTTCCCTGATAAGATATATTCCAATGTTTCTTATATTCATGTGTAATATTGATGTTTGAAATGAAAATTAAAAAGATGATTGTGGAGGGTCAGGGGTGCTCTCGTTTGCTTTGGAAGCACCACACTGACGGGGACTCATCCAACTGAATGCCTGTACTACTTCCCCGTGGGCAGAACATTACTTAGACAGCACAGGCTGAGGTGATTTTATTGAATTCCCAACAGAAAACAGTATATATTACATTCCCAACATGGACATAAGTTGGTGCATGTGACAGAGTCTCACCCTTACTCGCCAGGATTAGAACCTCTGTGACTTCAGGGCATCCAGGGCCAAAACATCAGCCAGCAGCACCCCACTTTTGGTGGGCACCCACTGAGAGGAGATATCGGCAAGGTGAGGAAGCCATTTAAGAACACTGAGGTATGTGGCCAGGTGACTGAATAGTACCAACCTGGGTTCTCCAATCAAAAGTGTTGACTTTGTGTTGGGTATTGGAGTATTTTTGTAATCCACCAGCTGAAACCATGTGTCACAGAGTGTGAGGGATAACAGGGGACCGGGGCTCCAAGACTGGCCCTCAGGTTAGGGGGCCCTAGCTGTCTCTGCTCCCAGAGATACAGTATGTCTAATGGTGATGATGTCTTGGCTGCCATACTTTCACTGCTCCTGGCCAGACCTGCTTTAATAACCCATCTCCCCCAACCCAGGGGAGGCCCGGGATAGGAGAGGTAGAACCCACAGATATGGACAAACTGGGGAAACTAAAACCTTGCAAGCAGTATGCTCACACAGAGTAGTCAGACAATAAATGAAAGGGAAGAAAATAAAGAGCAGGGAAGAAATAACCAGATGACAGGAGGAAATCTACAGCATACCAAGCAACACAGAGTAAATCACCAGTTACTGGAACACGACAGCACATGGACCAGTTTAGCGAAAGGTATTGTCAGCACGCCAAGACGGATTCATCCATCTTAAAAAGGCAGGTAGTAACTCTGATAGGTCTCCCGCAACATGTGATCCAAAAGGTAACCAGCAGGCTAGCAGAAATTAACTACTTCTAGCCCAATTATTAATGAGCAGACAGCTGGTCGACACCTGAGCCTGCCTGTGCAACTCAGAAGCACCCAAGAAAGCATAGTGTGGATTGTCAAAGTCTGTAGTCTGAACAGTATCTGATGTCGCTATGACGAGTTTAGAGCCAAACACCATGTGAAACCAGGGTCCCTAGGCTGATGTCAAGTAGAATCACTAGTGATAGCAGCAGGCACCTGTTGCAGTGGCGTAGGGCGGAGGGGGCAGTCCGCCCCGGGCGACACGTGTCGGGGGGGGCGGCATTTTGGGGGTAAACAATACGTCATGGCGAAATCGCGGCCCCGGAGCCCCAGTGGCTGTGATCGGTGTGCAAAAACCTTAGATTCAGGGAGGAGGGGACCTCTGCCTGACCTCAGGAGGGGTGGTGTCTCCCCCATAGAACTACGGAGGCTGTAATTGGCTGATGAACACTGCTCAGCCAATCACAGCCACTGTGATGTTTCAGTCATTGAAAATGGCTGAAACATTGAAATCCAGCCACGATCAGTGCAGCTATAGCACTGATCATTGGCTGGAGCTGGGTGAACTTTGTTTCCCCCGCCCCCAGCTCTGATTGGAGAGATCGGCCTTGTGACCGATCTCTCCAATCACCTTAGATCTGGGGCCAGTGACCTGTAGGTGACCACTCCCCTCAGCTTCACTCCATCCATGAAAGCTGAGGAGAGTGATCCCTGCAAGTGCCATTTGGTAAGTTCCCCCGATCCACCGCTGCACCCGATCAGCCCCCACAGCAGCATCAGCAGCAACAGCAGCAGTAGTTACCGCCCCCGATCCACTGCCGCTACTGCCTCCGATCTGCCACCGCCCTCCTCCATCTGCTGCCCCCCCTCCATCCACCACCACTCTCCCCATCAGCCGCTGCCCGCCTTCATCTGCCACCGTTCTATCCATCAGCCGCTGCCTGCCTTCATCCTCCACCGCACTACCCATCAGCCTCTGCACCCCTATCCATCCTTCGTTCCCCCCTCATCCATCGCCAACGGAGGGGGTGGCAAATTTGACGACCGTCCCAGGTGGCAAAAGCAGTGGCTACGCCACTGGCCTGTCCCCAGCTTCCATTTCAGGGCATTGTGTCCCACAAGTTTGGGGGGAAGATAATCAAGACTGTTCCCTTATTGTTTGCTAGTGCAGTTGTCCTCCATGTGACCTAAACTAGCATACTGAAGAGGGTTGATACAGTCTGCAATCAGCAAGTATTCAACAAATTATCATACAAAAAGGGCACCGGGCAATCCCACATAAAACAATGGCCCATGTCCCTTAACTCACCAAACAACTTGTCTGGCATATTTAGGAATAGTTCACTCCCACACAAGTGGCCAGATGTTCCTTATTAGTCATCACAATAGTTACTCTTTAAGGTCCTTATAACTTGGCAGAACCCTGTCAAATGATGATCTAATCTTTGTGGGCCCTGCAGACTCTTCTCCATATTATGTCAAGGAAGAGAAGGACTAGGTCATCGGAAAGTAAATGACTAATAATTATAGTTTCAGGGAAGATAAGCTGTTGCCATATGAGTCTTTCAGCAGCTCTTTTTTCTCTACTCATTGAAAGTATGAATATTTGGCAGAGACGAGTGCTCATGTGTATAAGGAAGTTAGGAGAGCTATCCGTAGACAGCTATCTCATGTATATAGCCAGCTTTAGTGCTGAACCAACTAACATCCATTACAACCTAGCAAAGGTTATCATTTTACTACCCATCCGTTACATTAAGAACCAGAAAGACCAGGAGCTTTTGCAAGGCAATAAAAGAGATTTTTATTCATACAAAATGACATATATTATAACACAAAACATGAAAGGGTTAAAAGTGCTACAGAAGGGGAAAATACCCAAGGGCATGTGGGCCAGAGGAGTAAGATCATAAACCGCAATAACCAGGGTGCTAGTACAGAGCTGAATTAGTACATATATGAAATAAGTATATATAACATAAGATGAAGCCCTATACAGACCGCTTACCCATTAATAAAGATCGTCACTCATTTGACCCACTTCCAGCAATATCCATCCGTCGCAAATATCAGCTTCCTCAGTGTGGCCTTACGCTTGACCCCAGAAGAGGACCTTTTATTGTGAGCAGTATGATCCCATTTAATCACTCAGAACTCGCCTTGAGATGCCGCTAATGCGGCGCATGCGCATTGCATGGCGCGCAGCCACTTCCGCCCCGTCCGGCAATACAGAGAGAGGAGGCACCCGGAAGTCCCAGTAACCAAGGACGCCGGGCATCCCTTACATTCTAGGTGTCATCCTAGGCCATTCTGCACGGTAAATCTTGTAAGTAAAATGGCTCAGAATATCATTTGTATAAAAGATGGAGCCTTTCTCCAATGTTATTTGCTTTGTTTTACTACTCTGACCTTTTCTAGGACTCTAGGGGCATAACTATAGGGAACTAGAGAATTTAATAAGATAAGGAAGTTTTACTGTTTGGTGAGTGCCATAATTTCATCTTAATATTTGCAAAATTATATTAAATAGAATCAGTTTGAAAATGTCTATTTTTTTAATGAGTAAGTTTAACTGAGGTGGGAGGAACTTGGTAGGAATACAATTACATTTTTTTAAAGGGAACCTGTCAGGTGGAATATGCACCCAGAACCACAAGCAGTGCTGGGTATATATTGCTAATCCCTGCCTATCAGTCCCTGCATCTGGTAGCATAGATAAAGAGATCTGCAGAAAAAGTATTTCTAAAGATCTTTTGTCATATACTAATGAGTGCGGGGATTAGTCCCAAGGGTGTTTCTCTCCTTACTAGTCAGCCCACATAGCATAGTAGCATGCCCCTGTGGGCGTACTAACATGCTAATGAATACGCAGCGACCCCGCACATACCTTACTGTTCATGGCGGCTGGCAGAGGATGGATGTGCACTGGGCATGATCCGGAGTCCTCAGCACTTCCTGTTGTGCATTGTACCTCACTGAAGCTGGTAAGCTTATACCTGACATCAGTTTAGTGCACATGATTGGAAACCTTGGGTACTCTGGATCATGCGCACTGCACATCCATCTTCTGCCGGCCGCCATGAACAGTAAGATATGTGCGCGTCGCTGTGTATTCATTAGCATGTTAGTACACGCACAGGAACGTGTACCATGCAATGTGGGCTTACTAACTAAGGGGAGAAATGCCCTTGGGACCAATCCCCGTGCTCATTAGCATATTATAAAAAATATTTAAAAATACTTTTCCTAAAGATGTCTTTATCGATGTTAGTGTATACAGGGACGGTTAGGCAGGGGTTAGGAATATGCACCCAAAACTGCTCGTGGTTCTGGGGTATATTGTACCTGACAGGTTCTCTTTAAATAAAATTAAATGTGCTAATACAACCAATAGCAAGCCCCCTGTTGGATTACACTTTCATCTAAATAGAAAATATTGGAGAAGGAAATATTGGTACTTGTTGACTGTCTAAAGTGTGTGATGAGCAGATTAGGTCTGGGTTGTAGGTCAGTTCTATATAACTTCTTCAAAGCAGCAACGCACCTACCAGGGAGTCAGAGGGGCCATTCGCCCTGGCCGCTTCTGGCTGCGTTGCTGCTTTGAAGAAGTTATACAGAACAGACCGAAAACCAAGACCTAATCTGTTCATCACACACTTTGGACAGTCAAGAAGTAAATATGTTTTAGCAGGTCTAAGCTTTTTCCATCAAGTTCTTTTTAGATAAAAGTTAAATCCACCAGGGGCATTGCTGTTTGTTGTATTTACACCATTTATTGTGTTTAAAAAAAGACGGAAATGTTTTCCTGACACCAGGAGTGACAGCCACTCGTAACTGTGTTGGTATCTATTGCACATCAATACAGTTAACTCCTTCACCCCAGGGCATTTTTCCGTTTTTCGTTCTTCCAAGAGCTATAACTTTTTTATGTATGTATATATGTTTTATGTATATAGGTATGAGGGTTTATTTTTGTGAAATGAGTTGTACTTTTGAGTTACACCATTCATTCTGCCCCATAGTGAAATGGGAAAAGGGTAAAAAATTCCGAGTTCTGTGAACTTGCAAAGAAAGTGCAATTCCATAATGTTTTGGGGTTTTTAATTTACCATATTTTCCAATGGTAAAAGTGACTTGGCAGTATGATTAGATATAGATTATCTGCAGGTAAAAAGCCCATAAGTGTTTTTAGTGTGTTTCAGCTATGGAAATGCACCAAAAATGTACCGTATATGCCGGCGTATAAGACGACCCCCAACTTCTGCCCTAAAAATATAGAATTTGGGATATACTCACTGTATAAGACTACCCCGCTCCCAAATGAAAAAAAGTCTGCTTTGATTGCAACATGTTAATTTTAATTCCGCGAGAGTCGTACAATATGTTTTTAAAGGGCCATTGACAGATCAATCGCTCCAATGTTCACTTAGTACAGCAAGGAATGCTCCTCCCTGCTGTATAAAGCCACAACTGGACTGAAACAATGGTACTACACTCTGCTACAAACAGACACACACAACTCTGCTACAAACAGACAAACACACACAACTCTGCTACAAACAGACAAACACACACAACTCTGCTACAAACAGACAAACACACACAACTCTGCTACATACAGACAAACACACACAACTCTGCTACATACAGACAAACACACACACACAACTCTGCTACATACAGACAAACACATACAACTCTGCTACATACAGACAAACACATACAACTCTGCTACATACAGACAAACACATACAACTCTGCTACATACAGACAAACACATACAACTCTGCTACATACAGACAAACACACACAACTCTGCTACATACAGACAAACACATACAACTCTGCTACATACAGACAAACACATACAACTCTGCTACATACAGACAAACACATACAACTCTGCTACATACAGACAAATACACACAACTCTGCTGCTCTGTGGGGCCTGCACCCGCGGCTCGGCGGGTACAGCACCCGCGGCATCGGCGGGGGGGGGGATTGGCAGGGCATACATCTGGGGGGTTAGAAGCAGCTCACCGGGGCCCATAATGGGGAGGCGGGGAGGGCATTTACCCGATTAGGTCACGGTGGAGAGGGGGCCCACACAGCGCCGGACAGAAGCTCGCCTCCTTCATCTGTGGGACTGAGAAGGCGGTAGCTCCGCCCACAGATGAAATTCAAAACAGGATGTCTGCGCGCCTTAAAGTGACGGAGCCGCAGATTGCTGCCGAGGACTGCGGTCCCCGGAACTCGGCCGGGGGCAGCAGAACTATAAAGGCGAGTGGACCCCGGCCAAGGGACAGGAGAACTGACGAGGCCCAGTGGGCCCCCCCGGCTCTCCAGGGCCCCGGCATTTGCCCATAGACAGGTAGGAGCCCTGTCTGCGAGCCAGATACGGCCATCAAAAGAGCCATATCTGGCTCGCGAGCCATAGGTTCCCGACCCCTGCTGTATGATATATACCGTATTTTTCGCTTTATAAGACGCACCTGATTATAAGACGCACCCCCAAATTTGGTGAAGGAAAAGAGAATTTTTTTTTTTTAATGTTAAATGGGGTCCATCTTATAATGCCAGTGTCCCTCTAACAAATCATATAGGGTATATGTCCCTCATAGCCCCCCATCCTAAAATTAGCCCCCTTAATCTGGATATGGCCCCCTTATATTGAATATAGCCCCCTTGTGATGGCACACGTTCCCCTGTGCTGCCTATGGTCCCCTATGGATTGCACACGTTCCCGTGTTAGATAACGCCCCCATGCTGCTGCCCATGGCCCCTATAGATCGCACAAGTCCCCCTGTGTTAGATATCGCCCCCATAGTGCTGCCCATGGCTCCTATATAGATCGCACAAGTCCCCCTGTGTTATATATCGCCCCCATAGTGCTGCCCATGGTCCCTATAGATCGCACAAGTCCCCCTGTGTTAGATATCGCCCCCATAGTGCTGCCCATGGCTCCTATATAGATCGCACAAGTCCCCTTGTGTTATATATCGCCCCCATAGTGCTGCCCATGGTCCCTATAGATCGCACAAGTCCCCCTGTGTTAGATATTGCCCCCATAGTGCTGCCTATGGCCCCTATATAGATCGCACAAGTCCCCCTGTGTTAGATATCTCCCCCATAGTGCTGCCCATGGTCCCTATAGATCGCACAAATCCCCCTGTGTTAGATATCTCCCCCATAGTGCTGCCCATGGCCCCTATATAGATCGCACAAGTCCCCCTGTGTTAGATATCGCCCCCATAGTGCTGCCCATGGCCCCTATATAGATCGCACAAGTCCCCCTGTGTTAGATATCGCCCCCATAGTGCTGCCCATGGCCCCTATATAGATCGCACAAGTCCCCCTGTGTTAGATATCGCCCCCATAGTGCTGCCCATGGTCCTATAGATCGCACAAGTCCCCCTGTGTTAGATATCGCCCCCATAGTGCTGCCCATGGCCCCTATATAGATCGCACAAGTCCCCCTGTGTCAGATATCGCCCCTATAGTGCTGCCCATGGCCCCTATAGATCGCACAAGTCCCCCTGTGTCAGATATGGCCCCTAGGCTGCTGCCCAAAGTAAAATAAAACCCTCTTTCCTTATCTCCTGCAGCGCTGAGCTCCCTCCTGTCTGGCTCCGTGCTTCTGTTCCTTACTTCCTGGTTCTCAGTGCGGTCATGTGATCGGCACATCAGGCTGAGCTCTCTGCCTGCCTGATCACAGTGGAAGCAGGGACACCGGGGAGAAACGCTGCAGGGGTAAGTAAAGCTTTTTTATTTTAGAATGAGCAGCAGCCTGGGGGCCAAATCTAACACAGGGGTGGGCATGTGCGATCACACTGGGACGCAGGCTCATATACTATGCACCGCTGCACCAGCCCCTCACTGCGTGCGATTTCAGCACCATTGGAGATGGACAGCGGCTGTGCATATTTTATGAGCGGGTGCAGGAGATCAAAGGCTGCAGCCCGCAGCATTCCCCTGTGCTCCAGAGCTGCTGCCCCCACCTCCCCTGGACGCTGCAGTGTACATATATATATACACACCCCCCCCCCTCGTATATCCGGCGTATAAGACGACCCCCCACTGTAGCCATTATTTTAAGGGGGTAAAAAGTCGTCTTATACGCCAGTATATACGGTATGTAATATGCACATGGCTGTATAAAATAGTTTTGTGAAAGCCAAATAAAAGGAAGTATCAAAAACCAAACAGCTTTATTGAAAGCATGACACATGGCAGAAGACAAAAACCGCTACATGAAAAACGTGATAAAAACACATGTAAAAAATGCACTCAAAAATAATGAAAAACACAAATAACCTTTTTTACATATAAGTGTCAAAAGCTGCAGAAAATCATTAAACACTCATCGTTGGAATGTAGCCTTAAAAAGTTATCAACCACTCATTGGATTGCTGCTAACTTGTTAGATTGGGAAAACGGGAAACTTTTACTCCCATTACAATGGAGTGTCAGTACACTTGGTTGACCTGCACTTCATTCCTTCCCTATGGGACTATTGAGCCTGTGATCTGCTTTTTCCGACAGCCATATAGTGAATGCCTGACCTGTTGCGTCATTTTGTGACAGGGATAAAAGTTCCCCATTGGGAATATAAATTCCCCAGTCTGACAATCTGTGCAGGTACCAGCAATCGGACACCCACTATTCAGCAAATAATCATATTTAAAGGGAACCTGGCAAGTCCCTTATGTCATAACAGCCAGCATTCACATTTGCAGGTCAAAATTCCCTTCCTATCTAGCACTGTATAACCTCACTCTCTAAACTCAATGTGTAAGAAAAGCATTGATTACCTTCATTTTTCCTAAGAAAATTATGCCCTTGACTAGTCAAAGGGGAGTTGTTTTCCCTAGAGTAGTCAGCTCTATTTCCATGTTATCACGTGTTGTGGGCATGATGACATGATTTCCATGAGCCGGCATCATAGCCACCTCGTGGATATCTTGCACATGCACACGGCTCATTTCAGCAGCGTCAGTGTGCCTCTTAAGCCAGGTGTATTCCAGCTTCAGAGTAGCACATTGCACATGACTGGAAAGCAGCTTCTACACTTCCAATCAGCGCCTCTCTGTAGTTGGGTCGCATACATCTGGCTTGAGAGGCACACCGACGCTGCTGAGATGAGCCACATGCATAATTTCCAGGAGCTGCGATGATGCCGGCTCATGAAAATCATGTCATCACACCCACATGGGAGTGATGACGTGGAAAGAGGGACAACTAGTCTGGGTACACAATGCCCCTTCAACTACTCAAGGCCCTAATTTGCATACGAAAAACGGAGGTAATAAATGCTTTTTTTACACATTATTTTTGAGAATGATTTTATACAGTGCTGGTTATAGGAAATGAGTTTTGAAGAGCAAACGTAAATGCTGCTGGCTTTGATAGCTGACAGGTTCCCTTTAACAACAAAACTTTTTCATCATTTTTGTTTTCTAAATATAAATCCATTTGGAAAGATACATCATTCGAACCTTTCACAATAAACCAGAGTAAAAACATTGTCTTGGCTGCACTTAGCTCCCAAAAATTCAAACTGGTTTTGGGGTACATAATCATGCATCTCCAGGAAGGGTTGTGTCTCTAACTTCCCAAGCTCTCCTTTTCTTTAGCCAGCTTGTCTTTTCAGTATTCTACCTGCACTATAGGAGCTGGAAATTCCTTTTAATCACTTTTGAGGATGCATCCATTGCCCAATGGCTTACCTGCCTTAATCTGAAAGGCCATCTTTCTGTTATGCCAGTATGGAGTTTTACAGATAGGAGAACACGAAAAGAGAGGCAAAGCCTTGCCTCCATTTTCTAAACATCTCTGCTGCTACCAATGGATTACACTTAACAACATGTAGTGGACAAAAAAATAAACAGTAGGGATGGATCAAGTGGTTAGCAAGTTAAAGTGATGTTTGGGGGTAGGAAAACATAATGTTATATAACAAAAAACACAAAAATACTCATCAGCCACTCTACCACCATCTGCAATTCCTGGTATAGAGAAGGGCATGCACAGATCAGAGTCCAGCTAGTCACCAGAAGAAACAAAAAAAAAATCCAAGAAAAATTCAGCAATCCCAAAAGATAAAAAATTCCAAAACTTTTTCCACATTTTAAAATTCCATGGTTAAAACTCCATTAAATTCGAAACAGATGACGCGTTTTGGATCCAACAGATCCTTACTTATATCTCTAATATAATATGAGTAAGGATCTGTTGGATCTGAAACATGTCATCTGTTTCCCTTTTAATGGAGTTTTAACCATGGAATTTTAAAATGTGAAATAAAGTTTTGGAATTTTTTATCATTTGGGATTGCTGGATTTTTCTTGGATTTTTTTTTAGAATGTTATATAAACTGATTTTCAGATTGCCTTTTAGCACATAATTTTTCAATCGAGATCAGTGCCTAACATCACAGTGACCATTTAAGTCATATTTTTTACCCATGTGGGATTTAGAAGCGCTCTTCTCCTACTGGAAACCAGTATATAACAGTCATAGTGGATAACGTTACAGCTGCATTGCACTGTTGTCTCGATTTACTGCTGTGGGTAATTAAGTCTTAATAGTCATCACAATGATTTGTAGTTGGGCACAGTAATCAAAGCATACAAAATATTCCTGGATGTGTTAATCCAAGGAACACCCTTGGCGATTCCTGGCAGCCATTATTTTGTATCTTCCCACTCTGGAAATGAGACATGACCTTTAGGTAGAATTGACTGAAATATATTGTATCACTGCATAGATAACGCTCTGCTTAAGGAGGAAATGCGGAAGCACTTTCAACTTAATGAGCTGTCAGTGCTTTCTTTGTGCCCGTGTTTAATTGACATGATATACCAGAGAATAAACCGAATTTGAGGTATTCCCATGACAATATCTTGTTCTGGACTGCATATTAATGGAGTTTTCAGGCACATTGGAGACAAGTTATTTTAATTGACTATAGCAGTTGTGGTATGTAATTATTCTCATTATCTAAAATTAATATAAATATTGTATACCTGATTTGTAAGGAGATAATTGTACCGTCTAATATTTACTACACAGCAGCATTGCTAATATGGTTTAGTATAGAGCAAGTATTCAGTCAATGATAAATACATTTCTGTAATGAAGCTATATTAGAGCTGATGCTTTCGGATATGGGTTAGTCTGACTCATGACTATATTATAAAGCATATTATAAATCCATAGGCATTAAATTTTGCTTTAAAGGGGTTGACCGAGCTTGGGACACACGATTTCTTGTGTGAGCACATGCATAGAATTTTCTTACCGGTTGCATGCTGACTACACTTGAGAGAAGCCAGATAAGACCAGTCAGCACATAGCAGAAAATATGCAAATTGCATACAAAATGCACCATCAAAAATTCATGGCAACACACACTTTGCATACAGTCAAGATTAGACAATCTGCAGTCTCATATAAGTGTCTGTTGAATTTTTCTCTAACCTCTTTAACCTTTTCCTGACATAAGCCGTAAATGTATAATGCAAGTTGAAACATGAAGCAGTCTCACAGGTTGAGCCTGCGTCATACCCGGCATATAATGGCTATGTTATACAGCCAGAATTGGTTACAGCTCCAACCAAGGTTGCAACATGCTAAATGCTGCTGCACTAACTGCGTACCGGCATAGGAGGAGGCCACATTCTATCGGCTGCCCCATGACATAATTGTGGGGTGCTGATGGGTTCCTAGAGCAGCAGGAGGGTTTTCTGAAGATACCTGTTCCTAGCATCACAGGGCTCCATTGAATCACAACCTTTGGCTTGGCTTTAATGGAGACCATGATTTTTTACTACACTGTGGTATTACTGTATAAAGTCAAACAATTGCAGATTCAAGTGCCCTAAATGGAGTAAAAAGTTGTATTTTTACATTTTTCTAATAAATTATTTATAACTCTTACATTTATAAAGATTAAAATAAATAAATAAATAAAGAACCAAAATTAAAATAACTTTTTTTTCCCAATAAAAAAACAATACTATATATATATATACACATATACACAGGATAGTCCAAAAGTAGGTGGTCAGTCTGAGGTGAAACTGACCCAGTTTCCCTTAGCAACCAATCAGATTCCACTTTTCATTCTTCACAGACTCCTTGTAAATTGAAAGGCGGAATCTGATTGGTTGCTAAGGGCAACCTGAGTCAGTTTCACAGATCTAGTTTTCACAGATAAATCTCCCCCAAATCTGTTTTCTTGTCAGATAATTCAGATAACCCATAATGGCAAATAATTTAAATACAGATCAAAGAAAATGGATTTTAAAAGAGTATTGGAAATCTCAAAATGCTGAAATCGTTATGTTGTATATGTTGTAGATAATGTATCAAAGCGTCCATAAAAGTATAGTCTATCAAAAAAGTAAATTAAGTTACCTGATAAACAGAAAAAAAATGTAAAATACAAAAAATGCAGTTCCTAGGTCACCACAAGGCCATAAAAAAATGCAAGAAGAAGCATTAAAAACATCTTATCTTTTGTAAAATGTCAAAAAATGGTTGACTCCCCTGCAAAATATAAGTTTTCGCACAGTTCCTTTGAAAAAAAAATTAAAACATTACAGGTCTCAGAAAACATCAACCCAAGTATAAAAAAAAAAAATCTTACCAATTTCCAATTTTTTTCCAACCAATAAAATAAAGTAGACAAGTTTGGTCAAGAAGGAGTCAAATTAATGCTTCAAGGTTAGGCATACCCTTATTATATGTAAGTTGATGTTGAACAATCCAAGAGAAGATATTTCCATGGATACCAACTTAGAGTAAAGGGGGCTTTACACGCTGCGACATCGCTAATGCGGAGTCGTTGGGGTCACGGAATTTGTGACGCACATCCGGCCGCATTAGCGATGCCGTTGCGTGTGACACCGATAAGCGATTTTGCATCGTTGCAAAAACGTGCAAAATCGCTAATCGGCGACATGGGGGTCCAGTCTTAAAAATCGTTACTGCAGCAGTAACGAAGTTGTTCCTCGTTCCTGCGGCAGCACACATCGCTGCGTGTGACGCCGCAGGAACGAGGAAGCTCCCCTTACCTGCCTCCCGGCCGCTATGTGGAAGGAAGGAGGTGGGCGGGATGTTACGTCCCGCTCATCTCCGCCCCTCCGCTGCTATTGGGCGGCGGTTCAGTGACATTTCAGTGACGTCGCTGTGACGCCGCAAGGACCGCCCCCTTAGAAAGGAGGCGGTTCGCCGGTCACAGCGACGTCGCCGGACAGGTAAGTATGTGTGATGGCTCTGGGCGATGTTGTGCGGCACGGGCAGCGATATGCCCGTGTCGCGCAACAGATGGGGGCGGGTACCCACACTAGCGATATCGGGACTGATATCGCAGTGTGTAAAGTAGCCTTTAGGGTACGCTCACACAAGTGTATGAATTGGACGAGTGCAATGCGAGAAAATCTTGACTTGCAATCAGACCAATTTTAATCAATGAGGGAGAGCAGATGGTCTGCTTTTTACCCATCCAGATTCTGGATGAGAGAAATGTTGCAGCATGCTGCGATTGTCAGCTAGAGTCATATCACTCGTACCCTTACCAGTCTATGGGTGTGAGTGAAACATCGGACTGCACTCTGAACCGAGTGCAGTGCGATAAACGCATCAGCTGACAATGGAGGATATTGGGAGATTAATTCCGCCCTCTCCTCTGCAGCTGCAGGATCATGTCACAGCGCATGATACTCGGCTCAGACTGGCAGCACAGCAGGAGCCGAGGGTCATTAGCATATCACATCTGATGCACTCACATTGGATGCTATACGTTCGACTGAATCCAGCCTAAAAGGAACAAAAGCAAATCTACAAAAATACTCGGTCCTGCAAAATGTGTATCCTAATGGTCAGGACTGGAGATGTATACAGAAGACGTTATTAACACAAATAAGTAGTTATTAAAGGGAATCTGTCAGCAGTTTTTTTCTATCTAATCTAAAGACAGCATGCTGCAAGAGTTAAAACAGAGAATTCCTGGATGCCTGTCTTGTCAAAGTCCAATCTATGTTTGCATAAGTAGCAGGACTTCTCATTGCTTGGACCACAAAGTCACGGGCATGTCAGTCCAGCACGCCCCCTCTTCTGATTGGCAACTAACTGTCAATGTACAATCTCAATGTCAATTGAGAGCCTGGTGTGGGAGGGACAGCTTTCTCAGCTCTGTTACATGGCTAAAACTAAAAATTCTGATTGTGTCAGAATGGTTGCATCCTATAATCTAAGGGATACATCATTGGATTCAGAGTCTCTTTGCCGATATCATGCTTCTCTCAGATCAGGTAGCAGATATCTGCTGACAGATTCCCTTTAATGTACAATATCCAAAATGATGCCCACTCATCACTGAACATGTATTGTGGGAGGTTTATGGCAGAGTACATCTAGTCATATTTCCAGAACATTATTTTATGTTGTAGCTGTGTCAAAAGCATCTCTATTCTCCTGCTCATTAAAGATTTATACCAATAGAGTAGCTGCTGTCAACAAATGGTGGATAAATAAGGTGAACCCAAACAGCAAATACTGTGCTCATTCATAACTCACTATTTGCTGCATTATTTAGCACCATACAAATAAATGTTCTCAATACACTAACAAAGAAGAGCTCCTGCTCAGTCCTTAGAATGACTGGATTAAACAATAAAGCTTGTAGGGGTTTTTTTTTTTTCAAAGGCATGTTTTCTTTTCCCTCAGAACAGCATTACTCTTGTCTATGGGATTTGAAACATATTACGGCTAATACAATTCCATAAATGATCATATATTTCTCATACGCTAAGATCTAAGGAATAATGATAACATTTTAAAATTACATAGATCTTATTGATTTCTTTCATTTTTCTTTATAATTTGTTATGTTTTTTTATAATTTTTATGGTATGGTGAATTCAAGTCCCCCTTTCTCTTGATCAATAAGGTCACTGCGGTGGGACCTATCTTGCCTATAGGTGATAAGTGGTGATTTTGATATTATTAAACTCTCTGTATCTAGTAACAGGTTTTTTTTTTAGAATATTTTAAGAAAAAAAATATTTGTGCATGCACACAAAGTAAAAGATATTCATTTAATTAATGACTAATCTACACCTAATCCAAGGAGACCACAAATTCAGTATATTAAAACCTTGATAATGATGTCTTCTTACCACTGCAATGTTCTCTCACCTAATTATCAGCTACTGAACAGCATATACTCTAGATAGCTTGAAAAAGGGGAAAGCCCTTCAGTTGTAACCTATTATATTTTCTCATCATGCTCATTAAAGAGGCTGCCACATGCCATAGACAATAGATTAGTTCCAAATTTTGCTAATATTTGTGGATTGAGAAAAAAAATCTTAATATTGAGTTCAGAGCTGCCTTGTAGAAAATATAGTTCCTATAAAAATCACACCTTTAGTATTCTAATTGCTTAGGAGATTATGCAGATATCCCACCACTGCCACCAATTGTGAAGTGACAGCCAGGGGTATCACATAGATATGACACTACTGCCACCAATTATCAAGGGACAGCCAGGGAGATCACACAGATATCCCACCACTGCCACTAATTGTCAAGGGACTGCCGAGGAGATCATGGAGATATCCTACAGCTGCTACCAATTATCAAGGGACAGCCAGGGAGATTACTCACATACCCCACCACTGCCACCAATTATCAAGGGACAGCCAGGGAGATTACTCACATACCCCACCGCTGCCACTAATTGTCAAGGGATTGCCAAGGAGATCACAGAGATATCCTACTGCTGCTACTAATTCTCAAGGGACAGCCAGGGATATTACTCACATATCCCACCGCTGCCACCAATTTTCAAGGGACAACCAGGGAGATCATGTAGATATCCCACTACTGCCACTAATTACGAAGGGACAACCAGAGAAATCACACAGATATCCTACCGCTACGACTAATTGTCAAGGGACAGCCAGAGATATCATGCAGATATCCCACCACTGTCACTAATTGTCAAGGGTCTGCCAAGGAGATCACAGAGAGATCCTACTGCTGCTACTAATTCTCAAGGGACAGCCAGGGATATTACTCACATATCCCACTGCTGCCACCAATTTTCAAGGGACAGTCAGGGAGATCATGTAGATATCCCACTACTGACACTAATTATGAAGGGACAGCCAGAGAAATAACACAGACATCCTACCGCTACGACTCATTGTCAAGGGACAGCCAGAGATAACATGCAGCTATCCCACCACTGCCACTAATTGTCAAGGAACTGTTAAGAAGATCATGGAGGTATCCTACTGCTGTAACCAATTATCAAGGGACAGACAGCGAGATTACTCACATATAGCAACATTGACACCAATTTGCCACAAATAGCACTCCTCTGCCTCCAATCGTCAGAACAATATGCAATTAACTGACAATTTATGTATGAAGCGACAGCTGCTTTCACTACTAGGCTGATTATTGGGCACTTTCACAGTGAGTGTATAATAGTATAATATAGACACACCCAATTCCTATGCATGGGAAAAAAAAAATTATATATATATATATATATATATATATATATATATAATCCAGAATGGTCAATGCCAAGCTTCACAATAACCCAAGGATTACTAGCTGTCACCATTCATTTAGACAGGCTGATTGGGGGCTTGTTGGTAATGTATGGCCTCACTAGGCTTTAGGTATGTGATTTTTAGAGCAAGAGGAATAAAGCTATTAGATGTTATACATTTTAATTAAAAAAGTAGGCAGGTTTTATAAAAATATAGAAATGATATTACAAAAGGAGACAAAATAATACAGTGTATTCAATTACATAAAATAAAGAGGATAAACAAAAGAAAAGTACTTGACCTGTGGTCGAGGGGTGGCACAATTATTTTTGGAGGGAAGCACTCCAATTGAAGTATGAGACAATCCTACAATGAGCTATATGTTTCCAGATTTAACAAGGACAAAAACTCAGAATTTGAATTTATTAAACAACAGTCACTCCCAAATACCTCTCTTTGGTGACCTCAGATGAAGCATGCAGCTCGGGTCCCAAATATTATAGGATCGCTGATCTTCATGATGTGTTCCCCATTGGAGGACCCACATTGAAGACATTAATGCTAGATATCCTATCATGATTTTAGCTTTCATTATATAGGAAATATGGCTTGTACAACCGCATCCATCAGGCCAATATTAATTTGGGGCTGATACGCAGATTATGATTATGATACAGAAAATATGTCTTCCACAACTGTAGGGCCTATACCTGTCACAAAAAAAAATCCAAATATTCATAACTAGACTTTGTCTTCAAGAAGTCTGATTTTAATTCTTTTTGAGGACAGGAAGAGTTTTCCACAGGATGTGATACATTTGTCGCTTCTTGGCCTCTGGTTTATACAGAACCCAGACTTTGTGTCTGCTTTCCATTACATATACCAGTTCAATTACTTATTTACACCATGGGGTCATAGCTGAATAGAGGTGAGATGGTAGAGTGCTAGCTCTTGTTTCCTTTCCAAATGATCAGCCATGTTCTAAATTATTGGTCCTCTTTTAGCATTACATTATGACATGCAGAAGTTAAAGTTTAATCAAATATGCTAATTAGGATGCCAATACATCCTTAGAATGACCAAGAAGCTCAGTGTACTGTTATCAATCAGCAGTCATGAAGGGAGGGATACGTAAAACCAGTGGGCAGAGCTGTACATTGTGTCTCATTTGGCCACAAAAAGGGTTCACTGAGTGCCCTAATTAGAATATTTGTAGTTTCTGCAAGATGGTGTCAGCAAATAAACATTAAAGGTGCAAATATAAAAGGGCAATGTCCTCTACAAGGATATGTGCTTAGATTATTCTGTCAGGTTGGGCTGATACAATGAGTTTTGGTAAGTTTTTGGTGGATATGGATGGGTTTTACAGAAATTTCATGCCCGCTGTGTTTTTCTTACACTATATAAACTGACTTGTTGCATGTTTTTGAAATCCACAATATGTAAATTTCTCTTGCGAGTACGCTGAGTTTTATGTAATCCGCACATGACTATATCAATAAAGTTTTGTTAAAGTTGAATACCAGGAAGTATCAAAAACAAAGCAGCTTTATTTAAAACATGACATCACAAAAAGAGATAAAGACAGCTAGGTTGAAAATGTAATAAAATGCATATAAAAAAACGAATTAAAAAACATGAAAAAAATGCAAGTAACCTAAAGGGGGCTTTACACGCAGCGATATCGCTAGCAATATCGCTAGCGAACGTTCCCACCCCCGTTGTTTGTGCATCATGGGCAAATCGCTCCCCGTGATTCACTATCGTTAGGAGCCGTCACACAGACTTACCTGCCTAGCGACGACGCAGTGGCCGGCAAACCGCCTCCTTTCTAAGGGGGCGGTTCGTGCGGCGTCACAGCGGCATCACTAAGCGGCCGCCCAATAGAAGCGGAGGGGTGGAGATGAGCGGCCGTAACATCCCGTCCACCTCCTTCCTTCCTCATTGCTGGCGGCCGCAGGTAAGCTGTAGTTCGTCATTCCCGAGGTGTCACACATAGCGATGTGTGCTGCCTCGGGAACGACGAACAACCTGCATCCTCAACAATCAACGATTTTTTGAAAATGAACGACGTGTCAACGATGGACGATTTGGTGAGTATTTTCCATCGTTAACGGCCACTCGTTGGCATCACACGCAATGACGTCGCTAACGATGCCGGATGTGCGTCACAGAATCCGTGACCCCTGCGATATATCATTAGATACGTCATTGCGTGTAACGGGGCCTTAAGTTACATAAAAGTATATTAATCTACAACATAAAAAAACTCATTAATTTAAATTGTGGGGATATAGCCTAAGTATCAGGAAATACACAGTAGTTCTTCATTGATTCACAAATACTAAAAAGGGTATGGATATTTGTAAATTGTTCTAGAAATACATATATAGTTCCTGGAGTACTGGTTTACAGCTCATACACCTCAATGAAAGTGGAGGTAAAATATGGTGAAAGCTGTGAGAAAATGTCAGTGTTTGCAAAGGCGCATACATTGTAGTCAGACAGTATTAATATGTATAATCCGTGCCGTCATTCTGCACTAGTCTCATGTGAAATCCTATTCACAGAAGGACGGTTCTTTCTCTGAACCATGTGTGCAGCAATAATGAAATCTATGACTGTAATTGAGCACTGGTCTTCATACTAAGAGAAAAGGCAGCGCTATCTGCTCGGGCACAGATGCCTTCATTACCCTTGTCTGAGTGTATTGTAAGCATCGTACTTACCTTGAAAACTTTCCCTGCCGGCAAACAAAATGAATTATTAGGTTGGTAATGATGAGCCAGAGAAATGGAATTTTTAACTATTTATTATATAGTGCCTGCCGCTGTTAACTGACATTACTTTCATTATATGTCTTTCTATATCTATATTTATCCTACCGAAATAAAAATTAAAAAGATTTAAAATAGCTACATTTAAAAATGTAAATTTATAAAAAGAATTGTGTTTTGTTTTTGTAGGAGGCTGTAACCTTGTTATGATTTTTAAGTAGTTGGTTAAGAAATGATAAACAAAAATTAGAGGGGGTCAAGGCCTTGAGCAAAATATTTAGGTCTCATTCAGACGTCTATGTTACCCCTACATGTTGCATCCATTTTTTTCATGGAAACAATAAGTACCCATCATAATATTTGGTGCAATACACATATTCATGTCTTTTTGTGGAGCGTGTCCATGCTAAACTCATGGAAATATGTTTTTTTCTGGTAACACAGATGAAAAAAGGTCCAAGTATATGAGTCTATGAAAAACATGTGCAGCATACGGATGACATTTGTGTGTCATCTGTGTTTGAATGTATTTAACCATGCAAAGTAGAGGAGAAGCTTTGTCATTTACTTATTTAGTTATCCATCAAAAAAAAATACAGTGATGACCCCTGATGGTAAGAACAGACATATGGACCATGCACTTATGACCACTGATGGTATAAACGGACACATAGACCATGCACTGATGACCACTGAAGGGTAAAAACGGACACATGGACCATGGACTGATGACTACTGATGGTATAAATGGACACATGGACCATGCACTGATGACCACTGATGGTATAAATGGACACATGGACCATGCACTGATGACCACTGATGGTATAAATGGACACATGGACCATGCACTGATGACCACTGATGGTATAAATGGACACATGGACCATGCACTGATGACCACTGATGGTATAAACAGACACAAGGACCATCACTGATGACCAGTGAAGGTTAAAAACTGACACATGGACCATGAGCTGATGACCACTGAAGGGTAAAAACAGTCACATGGACCGTGGACTGATGACTACTGATGGTATAAATGGACACATGGACCATGCACTGATGACCACTGAAGGGTAAAAACGGACACATAAACCATGCACTGATGACCACTGATGGTATAAACGGACACATAGACCATGCACTGATGACCACTGATGGTATAAACAGACACAAGGACCATCACTGATGACCAGTGAAGGTTAAAAACGGACACATGGACCATGAGCTGATGACCACTGAAGGGTAAAAACAGTCACATGGACCGTGGACTGATAACCACTGATGGTAAAAACGGACACATAGACCATGTACTAATGACCACGTATGGTATAAAATGGGACAACGTTTTGAGGACCTTGACTACTAGACCTCCATACCAGATGAGTAACTTTGTTATTTGTGGCATATTGGTGCTTAGGTATATCAGTTTGGTGTTTTAATTATTAATATTTGTTTTTCACCTTACTTTTGGTCCATGTCTCCTTTTTTTACCAACAGGGGTCATCAGTGTATGGTCCATGTGTCCATTTTATATGTAAACCAGAAAGAAAAAACCTGTATAAAATATAACCTTTAATAGTATTTTTAAAAGGTAAAACGACCAACTATAACCTTTCATAGTGGAAAAAGAGGTAATAAGGGAGATGTTATACCAAAATTAGTAATGCCAGAAGATTAGGCTGGGATTCAACTTTCCCTAATGAGCCCTGAATCTGTCCCTACCTAGCAATGGAGGGTATGATGCCCTAGGGTTATGGTGCCACCATTTACCAATGAGAAACTCTAACAGTCCCTAGATCACCCTACACTATACATACATGTCACGCTGGTTACTAGGATGTAACTAGATAGGAACCTGTAAACTGGCCCTCAGACTAGGTAGCACCCTGAGCTGACCCTCAACCTGGAGGTACACTCAATGGTAGTGAGGTCTGAGACACTAGAGTGTCCCTATCTCCTGTCCATGGCCCTCATGTAACACCATCCACACACACCACCCAAGAGACTGGCTGGGACAGTAGTCACAAAACCCCACCAACAAACAACACAGACAGGGGGACAACAAAACTAATGTGCACCAAAAACAAACACCAAGGGGGCTACAAGAAGGTACACAGAAAGTAAATGAGGTAAGGAAGATAACTTAAAACCCAAACCACAAAAGACAGCAGCAGCAGCGAACACCACCTTCCTGCTCCAGACCAAGCTACAGAATGAAATCTTAATAACCGGCACACTTTGCTGAGAGCAGAGGGCATTTGTCTAGGTTTGGAGTGGTTATCAGCGGAAACACCTGAGCTGTGGTAATGATCCTGCAGCTAGCAAGAAAATGTATATTAAGTCTGTGCATGGCAAAAGGAAAAAAACATTTAATGTGTATAGTCTCAGATGGAAATCAGAGACTCTGAACCTGAGCCTGTCACTAATCTCCAAGGGAGATGACCATGACAATACACTGATGACCACTGATGGTAAAAATGGACATATAGACCTTGCACTTATGACCACTGATGGTAAAAAAACGGACACATGGTCATACACTGATGACCACCAATGGTAAAAAAAGACGCATGGACCATGCACAGATGACCATTGATGGTAAAAACGGACACATAGACCATGCACAGATGACCACTGATGGTAAAAACGGACACAATGACCATGCACTAATGACCACTGATGGTAAGACCGGACACATGGACCAAAACACTAATGACCACTGATGGAAAAAATTGATGGACTATAGTTTGATGACACACTGATCCAAAACACTGTTGACACTAGTACCAAATTTTTATTCAAGTGTTTAATCCCGGGAGTGTGAAAAAGGCCTTAGAGGGTTTTCCTTACAAGTAAAAAAAACAATACTACCATGGAATGGTCTCATCATATTGCCCATATAAAGCTACACAGTCCTCAGGTAATAGCAAAAGTTAACTGTAATGATTTCATAATCATATATCAATGCTATAATCATTCACAAAACTGGTGAATGAAACTTAATGTTTCAGGTTCCAATTTTTCATGTTATTATATAGTTTAAAATGTCAGATTTGTTGGGCGAATGCAAAAGAATACCAAACTCATGTAGTTTTCTATGTCTTTCAATTGCAGTCTTGAATGTATTGATATTCTTCACCTACCAAGAGATTCATGCATTTCAGATATTAATAAGAATTAGTTTTAACCCTTGTTTGGTACCATGGGGTCAATGTGATCCCATGCAGATTTGTACAACTAGTGATTATTTTTCATGGTTCCAGCCAAGCTTTAATTACTAAAGAAATGACTTTCAATTAAGAGACTGCACATAAGAAGATATGAATGGATTAAAGTATCAGGTCTGGGTATATGCGAGCCCTTTAATAACTATCTTGTAATAGGCTGCCTTTTTACTTTGGTCCAATCTACTCCTCCATGTTTACTCAAGTCATCATAGGTCCTTGAAGTAAAGTAGGGCTCTTGGCTAGGTTTGCCTTGAGCTGATCAACAAGGTATAATACAATACAGATCTGACTAGAAATTATTGCTAAGTTTGCTATGAATACTAACAAGTTTATTCAGCCTGCTGCACTGTTTTTGGTAAACCGATGGCAATCATGAATGAAACCCGATGGACTCCATTATAATAACTGATTTTGATTGAGTAACTTTGCTGGGCTAAGGGAGTTTTCTCTTTCCCCACTGTTGCACTTCACCGTCAGAAAATTAGAGCCACAAAACTATCAGAAAAGTAAAAAAAAACAAGGAGATCCTTTAGATTTTTACTCCTCTTTGCAGTCATCAATGAAAAATTAGATTAGTGGCCAATGTAAAATCAGTTTTTGAAATTGGACAGTGTTTGATCAATATTCGTCTCATATTGTCCCATTGGCTATCATATGTAAAGATTATTTGGATTAGACCATCTCTCTTGGAGGGTTATAATAAATTCTCAGGCTCCTTTATCTATTCCTAATACTGTGATGGCTGTAGCCCCTATCATAGAACCATAGTTATAAGATCCGTGGTCTACCAGTTCAAATCTTGCATTACTTGTTATGCTATGTGAGCAATTGCATGAGCACTGTCTGCACAGAAACCTCAGCGCACCAGCAAGAGAGATTGTCATATTGTGGATTTGAATCACACACAACAGGTTAGTTAATGTAGCATAAAAAAGAAGCTCAGTGGGCAGGAGATTTCTATTAATGCCAGCCACTTTGCTGGAACTGTAAAGCAATGCAGCAAAAATACACAGTGTCAAAAAGTCACCAAAAGCTCATGGTGGGAACGTAGCAAAAGGCTCGAGTTGTTATAGACTTCAGTATAACTTTATGAACTGTTGTTTATTGCTTAAGGCTATGTTCCCACGATGAGCTTTTGTCGCATATTTTCACTGTATCCAAAATGCAGCGTCTTATAATTCTAACAAAATGGATGGGATTTATAAAAGTCTCCCGGCCACTGTGCTTCTTGTTTACTCACTGTAAACTGACCTGCAATGCGGGTTTCAAATCCACAACGTTAATTTCTCTTGCAGATACTCTGAGTTTTCTGTGCATATTTACTCCATAGACTTGCATTAAAGAAGTTATCCAGTTACCAAAACTGATATTTTTTTTCTCATTAATCTTCCTATTATGTGCCTCTCTACACAACTATTATGTTATTTCAGCAATATTACCTTTTATCATGCTCTAGCAGCACATCCTCATTGCTGGCTCCAGCTCTGATGGGGTTAATTTCTCTCCTGACTTCCTGGGTTCAGTTCCTAAAACTCCCATAATCCTTTGCAGTGGCACCCTGCTCTCTGCTCATCCTCACACCCCCACCCCCGTATGATAACATACTCACCTGGACATGACTCCTCCTCCTCTCCTCTCCCTCCTGATGCCATCCTCGCACACAGCTGCAGGATGGGTAAGTAAACCCTCCTCTCCTTCTCATGCTGGGCTGTGACATGCGGTGATGACCACCCACAGCTCCATCACTAAGGATCAGAGGCAGCTGCAGTTGCTGATGTACTGTCAACTTTCAGATCCTGGAAGTTGACATGATATCAGTGGATACCAGAGGCCACAGCACCCGGGGGTCATGTGACCGGCACTGAGCAAGGAGGATAGTGCCGCTCAATGCCACAACTGCAAATAGAAGGCAATTAAGAAGACAACTGAAATAGTAAGTTACACTGATCGAGAGAATAAAAAAAAATGTGTGAACCACCCTTTTAAATGAGTAAAGTCCAAAGGTAAAATAATGCACATGCGTTTTTACTGAGTTTTCATGGTGAAAACGCATAATAAACACATGTAATCCATATCAGAGTATATTGATAAAGTTTCGTCAAAGCCAAACACCAGGAAGTATCAAAAACACAGCAGCTTTATTTAACGCATGACACACCAAAAAGACAAAAACCACTGCGTAAAAAATACAATAAAAACGTGTTAAAGAAAATGCACATAGAAACACAATGAAAAAATTCAAGTAACCTAATTTACATAATATACATAATAGGTAGTGTTGAGCGAGTATGCTTGTCACTACTCGGTACTCACACGAGTATCACTGTACTCGGGCTACTCGGCGGGGACCGAGTAATCTCGCGATACTCGTGCTGTACTCGTGGTCTTCAACCCAGCATGTTGGCGCTCTTTTGAGAGCCAGCCCTCATGCAGGGATTGGCTGGCAGACCACTGCAATGCCACAGCCCTGTTAGTTGTGGAAATGCAGTGATTGGCAGGCCTGCACAGCGTGACCGAGCCTTTATACCGGCGGGCGCGCTGTGCTCTGCACACAGCCATCCAGACAGTCAGTGCAGGGAGAGTGTTGCTGCTTCAGGGAAAGGTTTGCGGCCCTTTATAGTTATTTCCATAGCAGGGCTGCAAACAGTGTGACCAGAAGTCCTTCTCAGGACTATTGTAGTTGTATACAGGCAGGCAGGGTATAGCCAGGTCGGAGTACAGTAGCAGAGTCCTTCTCAGGACTATTGTTGCTGTATACAGGCAGGGCAGGCAGGGTATAGCCAGGTCGGAATACAGGCTAGTGACCAGAAGAGTCCTTCTCAGGACTATTGTAGCTGTATACAGGCAGGCAGGCAGGGTATATAGCCATTCCTAGTGGTGACCGTATACCAGCCTTCATCATATCTGGGGCTGGTGTACACAGTCTAAAACAGTCCTGATAGTGTCAGACTTCTCAGTAATTGTCGCTCCTAAAAACCTGTTAGGTTCTTAGTGCGTCCGTGCTTGCATTTAAAAACCGCACGTGTGTGCCTGTCGGTGGCAGCGTACAGGTGCACTTGTGTGCGTTTTGCACAAACTTGGATATAACGCACAAGTCTAGTGAATACACGTCAGCACAGCATTGCAAAATGCGCAAGGGCGTTGGCAACGAACAAGGAAGTGGACGTGATGGTGGTGCAGGCAGAGGCCGAGGTCGTGGGCAAGATCTAATTTCACCACAACAAAGGGCCACATCTACTCGCTCGCACGTCCTGTCCCAAATTCTTGGGGACCGCAGCAGTACACCACTCTTGAACCAAGACCAGTGTCAACAGGTTGTTAGTTGGATAGCGGATAATGCTTCCAGTCAGATTGGCACCACCACAAACACTCTGTCTTCCACACGGTCAAGTGTCAGTAGCCGTGATACTGCACCGCACATTTCAGAACCTGATCCTCCTTCCTACCACAAGGCTGAGTACACGTCCACGGACATTACTGATCCCACACTTGGACACTCGGAAGAGCTGTTCACGTTTCCATTCGCACATTCTGGCCTCTCGCCAGCTCCTGTTGAAGTGGGTCATGATCGTATGTACAGATGCCCAAATATTTGAGCAGCCACATTCTCACGAAGTTGGCAATGTGTCTCAACAAGGGGTGGACGATGATGAGACACAATTGTCAGGAAGTCAGGAGGAGGAGCAGGGTGCGGAAGAGGAAGACGACGTGGTGGATGATCCAGTAAGTGACCCAACCTGGCAGGAGGATATGCAGAGCGAGGACAGCAGTGCACAGGGGGAGGGAGGCGTAGCATCCCAACAGGCAGTAAGAAGCAGGGTGGTGGCCCCAGGCAGAAGTCAGGCAACCGTTCCCCGAAACAACAAAACGACACAAGGTGCCTGTACAAATGTTAGGTCTTCCCGAGTCTGGCAGTTTTTTAAGTTGGCTCCAGATGATTCTAAAAAGGCTATTTGCAACACCTGCCATGCCAGCATCAGCAGGGGTACCAAAACTAGCAGCCTGACCACCACCAGCATGATCAGGCACATGTCAGCCAAGCACCCGACTTTGTGGGAGGTACAACAGAGTCGAGGAGCAGTGCTTGCTGATGTCACTGCTACGTCTTCGCTTGTTGTGCATGCGAGCCAAATCCCCTGTCCATGCTGCCTGCGAACAAGCCTCCTCCGGCCCTGCACCTGCAGTTGCCTACGCAGAAATAACACCATCATCAAGCACGTCCTTGTCCCAGCGTAGCATTCAGTTATCCATTCAGTAAACCTTTGAACGCAGGCGCAAATACACTGCCAACGCCCCACATGCCACAGTTCTAAATGTTAACATTTCGCGACTGCTTGCGCTGCAAATGTTGCCTTTTAGGCTGGTGGAGACAGAAGCATTCCGCGACCTGATGGCGGCAGCTGTCCCACGTTACTCGGTCCCCAGCCGCCAATATTTCTCCCGGTGTGCCGTCCCCGCATTGCATAACCACGTGTCACAAAACATCACACGTGCCCTGAACAATGCTGTTTCAGCCAAAGTTCACCTAACCACAGACACATGGACAAGTGCTTGTGGGCAAGGCCGCTACATCTCATTGATGGCACACTGGGTTAATATTGTGGAAGCTGGGACCCAGTCTGAGCGAGGGATGGAACACGTCCTTCCCACACCAAGGTTTGCAGGCCTTACCTCAGTCAGGGTTTCACCCACACTCTACAGCTCCGGAATGTCATGCTCCTCAGCCTCATCCTCCTCCTGCGCATCCTCATCCACTTTACCCTCCACACCAGTCCCAAGCTGGAAGCACTGCAGCACTGCCTCGGCGAAGCAGCAACAGGCTGTGCTGAAGCTAATCTGCATAGGTGACAAACCCCACAATGCAGAAGAGGTGTGGACAGCTCTGAAACAGCAGGCAGATCACTGGCTCACACCTCTGAACCTAAAGCCAGGAAAGGTCGTGTGTGACAATGGCCGGAACCTGGTGGCGGCTTTGAGGCGAGGCCAGCTGACACATGTTCCATGCGTGGCCCATGTGCTCAACCTCGTGGTTCAGCGGTTTCTAAAGTCATACCCAGAGCTGTCTGATCTGCTGGTAAAAGTTTGCCGCCTGTCTGCACATTTTCGAAAGTCACCTACAGCTTCAGCCGGCCTTGCCGGCTTTCAGCGCCGTTTGCATCTTCCGGCTCACAGACTGGTGTGTGATGTCCCCACGCGTTGGAATTCAACTCTGCACATGTTGGTCAGGATATGTGAGCAGAAGAGGGCAGTTGTTGAGTACCTGCATCACCTAAGCCGTCGGGAAATGGGTCAAACTCCACACATAACACCTGAGGAGTGGAGATGGATGTCCGACCTATGTACCATCCTCCAAAACTTTGAGGACTCCACCAAGATGGTGAGTGGGGATGACGCCACTATTAGCGTCACCATACCGCTTCTCTGCCTTCTAAAACGGTCTCTGCTCAAAAACAAACATGATGCATTGCAGGCGGAGCGCGATGAGTTGGAGCAAGAAACAGTAGTGGGTGTGAGTGATAACACACAGCCGAGCCTCGTCTCATCACAACGTTCAGTGGAGGACTATGACGAGGAGGAGGATGAAGACATGGAGCAACTCTCCGGCCAAATTGGGGATATGACATGCACACCAGTCATATCCTCAGTTCAGCGTGGCTGGCCAGAAGACAGGGTAGATGAGGAGGAGGAGGACAGCATGTTCAGTCATCGTGTTGGTCAGGATACTGAAGTCCTGGCTGTTAAGAGTCTGGCGCACATGGCTGACTTTATGGTAAGCTGCCTGTCTTGTGACCCTCGCGTTAAGAACATCTTGGCCGACAATCATTACTGGTTGGTAACACTGTTAGACCCACGCTACAAGGAGAACTTTACGTCTCTTATTCCCGAGGCGGAGAGGTCAGCCAAAATGCAGCAGTTCCGGAAGGCCATAGTCACGGAAGTAGGCAAAGCATTCCCCTCACAAAACGCTAGCGGCATAGGTCAGGAATCAGTGGACAACCAAGGCGTACAGCCGAGAGGGGCACAAGTCCAATCCGCCAGAGGTAGGGGAACAGTCTTTAAGATGTGGGACAGTTTTCTCAGCCCCTCACGTACCACAGCCCCTGAGGTGCAGGGTAGTGCCACAAGAAATCCTAAGTTTGCCCAGATGCTCAAGGAGTACCTTGCAGATCGAACAACTGTACTCCGACATTCCTCTGTGCCTTACAATTATTGGGTATCCAAGCTGGACACGTGGCATGAATTGGCTCTCTACGCCTTGGAAGTCCTGGCCTGCCCTGCCACTAGCGTTTTGTCAGAGCGTGTTTTTAGTGCCGCAGGTGGAATCATTACAGATAAACGCACCCGCCTGTCAACTGAAAATGCTGAAAGGCTGACTCTGATCAAGATGAACAAGGGTTGGATTGGGCCAGACTTCACCACACCACCAGCAAATGAGAGCGGAATTTAAAGTTTGTAACGGGAATTTGCCATGTACCTCCACTCACCCATGGGTACACACTTCTGGCCTTTGGATAATCGCTGGACTGCTCCTCCTTCTCCTCATGCGCCACCATGATGACCGTTACAATAGTTAGGCCGTTGTTTCAGGTATACCCCCCAGTGGTAAATTTTTTCGCCCATTCTTTCAGAATGGACATTACAACGACAGAAGACCCGCTCCTTTGCAATGGGAACAATGTTTTGAGGCCCTCATGCACATCTCTATCCAGGGACAATGTGGAGCCTCCCAATTTTTGGCTGCCCTGCCAAAGGGCTATACTACAATAGACCCACTTCCTTACAATGGGCACTTCAGGTTTACAGGCCCTCATGCACGTCTCTATCCAGGGACAATGTGGAGCCTCCCAATTTTTGGCTGCCCTGCCAAAGGGCTATACTACAATAGACCCACTTCCTTACAATGGGCACTTCAGGTTTACAGGCCCTCATGCACGTCTCTATCCAGGGACAATGTGGAGCCTCCCAATTTTTGGCTGCCCTGCCAAAGGGCTATACTACAATAGACCCACTTCCTTACAATGGGCACTTCTGGTTTACAGGCCCACATGCACGTCTCTATCCAGGGACAATGTGGAGCCTCCCAATTTTTGGCTGTCCTGCCAAAGGGCTATACTACAATAGACCCACTTCCTTACAATGGGCACTTCAGGTTTACAGGCCCTCATGCACGTCTCTATCCAGGGACAATGTGGAGCCTCCCAATTTTTGGCTGCCCTGCCAAAGGGCTATACTACAATAGACCCACTTCCTTACAATGGGCACTTCAGGTTTACAGGCCCTCATGCACGTCTCTATCCAGGGACAATGTGGAGCCTCCCAATTTTTGGCTGCCCTGCCAAAGGGCTAAACTACAATAGACCCACTTCCTTACAATGGGCACTTCTGGTTTACAGGCCCTCATGCACGTCTCTATCCAGGGACAATGTGGAGCCTCCCAATTTTTGGCTGTCCTGCCAAAGGGCTATACTACAATAGACCCACTTCCTTACAATGGGCACTTCAGGTTTACAGGCCCTCATGCACGTCTCTATCCAGGGACAATGTGGAGTCTCCCAATTTTTGGCTGCCCAGCCTAAGGGCTATACTACAATAGACCCACTTCCTTACAATGGGCACTTCAGGTTTACAGGCCCTCATGCACGTCTCTATCCAGGGACAATGTGGAGTCTCCCAATTTTTGGTTGCCCTGCCAAAGGGCTATACTAAAATACACCCACTTCCTTACAATGGGCACTTCTGGTTTACAGGCCATCATGCACGTCTCTATCCAGGGACAATGTGGAGCCTCCCAATTTTTGGCTGCCCTGCCAAATGGCTATACTACAATAGACCCACTTCCTTACAATGGGCACTTCTGGTTTACAGGCCATCAGGCACGTCTCTATCCAGGGACAATGTGGAGCCTCCCAATTTTTGGCTGCCCTGCCAAAGGGCTATACTACAATAGACCCACTTCCTTACAATGGGAACTTCTGGTTTACAGGCCCTCATGCATGTCTCTATCCAGGGACAATGTGGAGCCTCCCAATTTTTGGCTGCCCTGCCAAAGGGCTATACTACAATAGACCCACTTCCTTACAATGGGCACTTCAGGTTTACAGGCCCTCATGCACGTCTCTATCCAGGGACAATGTGGAGCCTCCCAATTTTTGGCTGCCCTGCCAAAGGGCTATACTACAATAGACCCACTTCCTTACAATGGGCACTTCAGGTTTACAGGCCCTCATGCACGTCTCTATCCAGGGACAATGTGGAGCCTCCCAATTTTTGGCTGCCCTGCCTAAGGGCTATACTACAATAGACCCACTTCCTTACAATGGGCACTTCAGGTTTACAGGCCCTCATGCACGTCTCTATCCAGGGACAATGTGGAGTCTCCCAATTTTTGGCTGCCCTGCCTAAGGGCTATACTACAATAGACCCACTTCCTTACAATGGGCACTTCAGGTTTACAGGCCCTCATGCACGTCTGTATGCAGGGGCATTGGTGAACCTCACAATTTTGGACTGCCCTGGCAAAGGAAAATACTACAAAGACTCACTTCCTCAAAATGGGCACATTAGACTCAAGAGGCCTTCATGTACGTCTCTTCTCATGGACATCGGAGTGCCACACAATGTTTTCACGTAAAATCTTTCATGTAATCTCCAAAAGTAACATACACCAGCTCTATCTCACTATTGGGTATGTGCCCTTAACATTTCCGCCATGAAAATTCATTTTGGTGTCATTTTTGAAGGTTTTCTGGTGAGTCCATAAAAATGGCGTAAAACTCGGACAAAATTGTTCACAGCTGTGACTTTTGAGTGATAAATGCTTCAAGGGGTCTTCCCCATGCTGTTGCCATGTCATTTGAGCACTCTTCTGAGACTTTTGTGACATATTTAGGGTTTCTACATGCTGTCGGGGGGTCATTTCATAAAAATACTCGGGTCTCCCATAGGATAACATTGGGCTCGGTGCTCGGGCCGAGTACACGAGTATCTTGGGATGCTCGGCCCGAGCCTCGAGCACCCGAGCTTTTTAGTACTCGCTCATCACTAATAATAGGTGCAGAAATTCTGCAATATCAAAAACTCCCTAAAAGCTCATCATGGGAACTAAAAGGTACTTTACATGCTGCGATATCGGTACCGATATCGCTAGCGAGCGTCCCCGTCCCCGTCGGTTGTGCACAACATCGCTAACACCCATCACACAGACTTACCTTCCCTGCGATGTCGCTCTGGCCAGCGATTCGCCTCCTTTCTAAGGGGGCGGTTCGTGCAGTTAAGTCCTGGGCTCTGATGTGATCCCTTATTTGTGAACCCTCACTTTTGACAAATATCTATGTTTATCTTTCAATTTGTCTTGGATTATGTCTTTATGCAAGCTACCTAATTGGTTACTATATTTCTATTGTACACTAGTGGTGTGATATTTTATATCTCAATAAAGATTGTTATTTGGGAATAATTGAACTAAATACTGCTTAAATAATATTCCCGGGACTTGGGCCCAATTTAATAAGATGATTTATAAAGATTGGTCTTGACAAAGTTTACTGTTCCATGAAGCGCCAAAAGTTGAAAAAAATTTGTGCAACTCAGCTTTGATGGATTGGCCCATGAGTCTTATTAAGGGTGCTTTACATGCTGCGACATCGCTAATGATATATTGTCGGGGTAACGTTGTTAGTGACGCACATCCGGCGCCGTTAGCAACATCGCAGCATGTGACACCAATGAGCGACGATCAACGAGCGCAAAATCGTGAAAAAAACGTTGCTCGTTGACACGTCGTTCATTTCCTTAATATCGTTGCTGCTGCAGGTACGATGTTGTTCGTCGTTCCTGCGGCAGCGCACATCGCTATGTGTGACACCGCAGGAACGACGAATATCTCCTTACCTGCATCCACCGGCCATGAGGAAGGAAGAAGGTGGGCGGGATATTCCGCCCACTCCACTCATCTCCGACCCTCCTCTGCTATTGGCCGTGTGACGTCGCTGTGATGCTGCAGTTTTTAACTCTGTATCTTAGATCTATTATATGTTCAAATTATTGCTGATAGAATGTATTTATCTTATAGCCTCCTGATGAACCGCTTGTGTTTTATGTGGGGAAACGTGTCGAGGTGGAGACTGTTTGTTTATCATTGAAGTTGATGGCTCACTCCTATTAAAAGGGACACTTGGAGAGCACCAGTATATACTTATCTGGACCTATATGGACTGCAATGCCTTCAAATGCCTTTTATACTGTGTGGCGCTGCCTGAATAATCGAATCACGGCCCCTAAGTTAAGTCCTGGGCTCTGATGTGATCCCTTATTTGTGAACCCTCACTTTTGACAAATATCTATGTTTATCTTTCAATTTGTCTTGGATTATGTCTTTATGCAAGCTACCTAATTGGTTACTATATTTATATTGTACACTAGTGGTGTGATATTTTATATCTCAATAAAGATTGTTATTTGGGAATAATTGAACTAAATACTGCTTTATAAATCATCCCCTTAGATTTTACTTTTGCGATCATTTAGCCCTAATTTTTGGTGACGTGTATTCTACAGTAGAATCCCTATAATGACTGATTTAATGTTTGATTACAAGTGAGAAGACAACTAATATATGTAATGAAACTGGGCCTTATATATAGAAATGGTTTCTGATTTTAAGGTGAGTAATAAGTCTACCAGAGATTGATTGGCCATTAGTTGTTTCCACCAATCTCTGATAAAGATATACAGTATATACATTTATTGTCTCTGATAATCACATCACCGGCCACCCTTCTGCTGAGAATTTTGGTGAAGTCCCCACCAAAAGTTTATGGTGAATTTTTGATGTTGCATTTTTTAGCTAGACGAAAAGCAGTTTCTTACATTTCCAGGAAAGTTGATGGGATTTATAGAAATCTCACACCCACTATGCTTTTTTTATACTGTGTAAATGTCACTCACGGAGTTAGAGATGTCTGTATATAATGCATGACACATGCGATCAGACTAATGGGCATCAGACACACTACCAAAAACACCACTAAAAGGGGGACTCACCGGGGTCGCAAAACAATGGAGATCCTCTCCGTTAGGGAAAGGGGTGAGGGGGCACCTCCTGCCCTCACTTCAAGCTGACTCCTAAGCTTCCTAGCTTCCCTATACAGGTTCTTTCGACTTGACGGTGAGCAGGATACCTGGGTCCCTCAGCTGGTCCTCAACTCACCCTCCCTAGTGAGTAGGCCAACGAGTTCACTAGACTTTCCACTACACTAATAAACACAGAATGAAAGGAAAGACTGACAGGGGTATAAACAGAAGGATTCAAACACCAAACTTCACCATAGAAGATGGACTCTAAAGTAGAAGGTGAATGGGCACAGGATAAAACCTCAGAAGTTATTTCCACCAAGCTGGCCAAAGTAGAAATTATTCTAACAGCAGCAAAGACTGCTGGAAAGCCTCCAGTACTTAACCAAATGGGCAAGGACAATAGTTGACCTGCCCTGCTCAGAGCTGCTGGCAACAAAACCTTAAATTAACTCATAAGATGCCAAAGGAAAGGAAACCTCGTTTAAATGAGAAGTCAAGATGGAGATGGGAGGCTCTAGTCCTAAGGCTGTCACTAGTCTCAAAAAAGCAGGGAAAAGAACCAGTGGTTCGGGTTTCAAATTTGCAGCATTTCAATTCCTCTTCCGGGTACTCTGAGTTTTATGTGCAGATTTCCCATAGAATTGCATTAGATACAGAAAATCTGCAGATAAGAATCACTTAGGCTACATACCCAAGATAAGATTTTGGTGCCTTTTTGATGTTGCAGAATTTCTGTACCATTTCTCAACCGATTATGTAAATTAGATTACGTGTGTTTTTTACATGTGTTTTTATCTCATTTTTGACAATG
The DNA here is from genome assembly GCF_048569485.1 of Anomaloglossus baeobatrachus. Lineage (NCBI taxonomy): Eukaryota > Metazoa > Chordata > Amphibia > Anura > Aromobatidae > Anomaloglossus > Anomaloglossus baeobatrachus. The sequence goes on from NC_134354.1 coordinate 215,893,107, forward strand.
CAATTTTTGTCTCTTCTTGGTGTGTCATGTTTTAAACAAAGTTGCCTTGTTTTTTGATACTTACTGGACGGTATTTGGCTGTGACAAAACTTGATTGATATAGTTAGGTGCGGGGTACATGCATTTTTGATCCATTTCAGCAGCAAACATGCACTAAAAACTGACTTTTTTTTACCTACGTTTTTTCTGCATCTAATGGAGGTCTATGGGGAAATTCTGCACCTAAAATTCAGCATACCGCAGGTCAGTTTACACTGAGGAAAAAAACACATTGGGCATAAAATTTCTATAAATCCCATTCACTCTTCTGAAACTCTAAGATAAACTTAACCTTAGTAATGATCTGTAATCTGTGGCAGAAATCAGCCACATCGCAGGGGACTTTTTGAATTAATGGGCTCCTGAGGTAACGAAAAATCACCCTAAGGCCTTGTACACACGCTGCATTTTTTGCTGCGTGTTTGTGCATTTTTTGGTGTAGTTTTGGTCCCAAATCTGCATGCATTTCTTTCCCCAGCAAAGTCTATGAGATATCAGTTTTTCTGTCCGCACGTTGCAGCTTTTTTTTGGCTGCGTCTTTGTGGTGACCACAAAGATGCAGCATGTCAATTCTTTCTACATTTTTGCCAGCGTTTTTGAGCCCTTCCAGTCAATAGATATGACTTAAAAAATGCACTGGGAAAAAAACGCTGTAAAATAACACAGCAGAAAATGCATGCCGAGGGACCGTTTTTTGGAACCATAAATGTGCATCTTTATGGTCACCACAAAGATGCAGAATGCATATATAGCCTTAGATCTCCTTCTCATTTCTGCTCTGTAAAGTCTCTAATGACCCTTCCACCCTCACTATCAGAATTTTTACATAGATTACCTAAAATAAAAAAAACTTTCACTCAGTACAAGAATCGATAGGAGCACAATGTACAATAAAGAGGAAAACTTCTCCCCTTTTAAGAAAGTCAGATAATACATATAAATCAACAGAAAATTATCAGTGTCGAGTATGATATATAACTATGCTACATAAAAGCTTGTATAATTTGGACATGGCGTAAAGTGATGTTTTATAGCAGGTTTTAGGCATTTTAGCTCAGCTCACATCCTATAAAATAAGAACCTTGTCACATATGCCTTACAATAACATTAAAGCCTAATCCCAATTGTTGTATGTAATATTGACAACTTGAGAAAAACTCAAAGCGTATTTTAGAAGTTAAGTATTTCTTCCTATATTCCAGTAAAAGACGGATAACACAAATCACCTACAACTCGTCTCTTCCACTGCCGCAAGAAGACAGCATGACAGGTAAAGCCTCTAGATACACATGCTAGGAGACTTAGTGGTGCAGAGCTCACAAAAGCCCCAAAATACGGAGAAATAAAAGGATTGCATCAGCTGATCTTTGCACAACTCTGTATATTTTCCTCTATTTTAAAAAGAAGTTTTCTAAACAGGGCTTACCATGCAGTGTATTGTTCCTCCTCTGTCCTCTGCCTGCTCTGCTAGCAATTAACTGAGCAAGCAATGTATTTGCTTGTTTCTATGGAGTTCGGCGGCGTCTTGACTATGTATGAGGGAAGTACAGCTGCGTCGAGATGCGGCCACAAGTGAGCAAAAGTCCCTCACAATCTAATCAGATGACTGCGATGATATTGGATTGTGGGGAGAATTTCAATCAAGCTTTCGGTGTGATCCCTATCTCTTGACAAGTGGAAAGGTGATGATAAATGTGTATTAGCCACAGAAGAGAAGTTGAGATGTTCAATACTTTGACAAATCTATTCTTTGTACTTTTGCATTACAATTGCCAGTTACAAATTACCCAAGCACATTTGATCTGCTCTTATAGATTCAGAGTTTGCCCATGCGTTGCGGAAATCACAGACCCCACAGTGCTACAAATCAATACTGCAAAATGTTATTTTACTACAAGGATTGATAGGGGGAGAGTATTTTCTGCCTTTCATTTCAATTGCCTTAACCTGTCTCCATTCCTGACATATTTTGGTATCTCCCATAAAATAACAATCCTGTAACATATTCAAATGCACAAAAAATTGCAGCATTTATTTCACACACTCCATCAAGAAAAAATGAAATATTGACACACATGCAACAGTTGACAAAAACTCGATTAAGGCAATATATGGCATTTTTTAGGTGTTAGACCATTGAACGAACACTACGTTGTTTTGTCTATTTGGATGCTGTCATGCTTTATTATGACGGCTTGTCAAATTGTTTTCTTTAAATGATGTGTAAGATACAGTTACTAAAAAGTAAAAAAAATAGACCCCATGTGCATTAAACTAACATCCACCAAACTGGCGATATTTGATGGGTTCAGTATGCAGTCTAATGTGTATAGTGACCTCCAACTTGTCCCCTGTCAGATGCAGTTGGGGGAAAGAAGGATCTGCCATGTCCAATTCTGGGCTGCCAATCCTTTCGTCTTCTAAGAGATAAGCTGCTGAAAGAGATGTCTGAGAGCAACTCTCTCATGGGGAACACATGAATGAACTCATGGCAACACTTGACTAGCTAAGCTCTTCAGTGTATAGGAGAGACAGGTGGGATAGTTGTTGGCCAAAAAATTGGACAACCCATTATTTGGCAGGCAGCCATATACCATTTCTTATAGATAGTGTCACAATGTGACTGCAGGATAGCAAGGGACAGGGGGCTCCTATACTGTCCCTCATGCTAGGGAACCCTAAGCTCTCCCTGACCTCTGTATTACCTCTGAAGATGGAGATGCCAGAGTTCTGTGCCTTACTATTCTCCTGACCAGATCTAATCTGTTCCCCCTTCCCCCAGAAAGCAAGGGACAGGAGTGTGATGGAAATACAGATTAAGATGGACAGTGGAAAACCAAAACTCAGACATACTGCAAACTCACTGGAATAAATAGTAAGAGACTAAGGAAAAAGGAAAGAACAGGAAGGCAGCAACAAAAAAGACAGCAAGGGTTAACACCACAACTGCTCACAGCTATAATGCACAACAACCACCAGTAAATCTGGATCTCAACATCACACCAGACCAGTATAGCTAAGCTATAGCTAGCATTAATGGAAAAGTGCAACCAGCATATATTAGAGGAGATAAAACATTACTGACTCCCCAACAGCACGTGATCAAAGATATTAACAATTAGCCGAGCAGCAATTAACTCCTGCTAGCCTGCTTAAAGGCCACTTTACACGCAGAGATAAATCTTTGGCATATCTGTTATTGCAGTGAAATCATGGACATATTGTTCCATTTGTACACAGCTACAAACCTCACACTGATTGTCCACAATTTCACTGCAACCACAGATCTGCCGCAGATTTATCTCTGTGTGTAAAGTGGCCTTTAGTCTGGGTCAACTCCCGCGACTCCCTGTGCTGATCACAGACTTTGAATAAATTAGCAGGCAGAGTGCCAGAATCTTTGGTTTCCATAGATGCCTGCAAAAATCTCCTTTTGACAGATAGTAAACTCATATTAAACTGAACTTCTATCTAATGCATCATGAACATATCATACTGTTTCACATGTTGTTAGGATTGTTCTTATGTTTCATCTTTAGGAGCCTTCATGTTTACTATGGGGGAATGTGCACTTGAAGATTGACTGCTGGCTACAGCTGAGCAGACATGTTGAAGTTCAGTTTGGCGGGTTCAGCCGGACTTTAGATAAAGTTCAACTCAGGACACGGACTTGACCTGAACCCCATTGGAAGTCCCTCATTAGGCAGTTTGGCTCCTTGCCCACACAGACGGACAGTCAGTCATAAACAGAGCACTTTAGGGGGAGAGAGGGAGGATTTTTTTTGTAAACACTACATCCGATAATGCTGTTTTTATCCCCCCATACGAGCCATTCAAACACTGCAAGAGGTTCGTACTGGGCCAAGTACCGAGCGTACCTGAGCACAGTGATGCTCTCTGAATGGTTAGCTTCTGTTTAGCACGTGACCTCCTAACTCGAACATTGAATATTTTGTAATGTCAGTGTTCACATATCTCTACTGCTGGTCCAAACTGTATTTTTCCGATATTGCAGGGGCACCAAGGTTGGTTGGATAATGCATTACAACAGTAATCCCCAACTCCAGTTTTCAAGAGCCAGTAGCAGTTCATGATTTCAGAATTTTCTTATTATTGCACAAGTGATAATCCCAACACCTGTGCATTACTGAGAAAATCCTGAAAACCTGCACTGTTGATGGCTATTGAGGACTGGAGTTGGGGAACACTGCTTTACAGCAATCCACCCATCTTATAATATTTTAGAAAGAGCTTGTAAGCACTACACATATTGTAAATATCAACTGCTGCTCCAGGTAAATTACAAATTACAAAGTAGCTTAGAGAGGAAACCATATCCCTAACTGGACCCATGCTCTTTGCTGTTTCATATGACAAACTGTGCAACAGAATCCTTTCCAGAGAAATCCCAATGAAAGGCCAGGTTCACACTAGTGTTCTGAGTTCCATTTTTCTATTCTGGTATTGAATCTATCAATTTAGTCTTTTCCAAATTTCGGATTCTCTGTAGGTCAGTGCTTCCCGTTTTCTGCAACTTTTTTAAAATAGTTTGAGCATACCTGCTGGGAGCGCCCCTTGAAGATCGCAGGAAGACCTGGGAGCCATGCAGATATGCATGGCCTGATAAGTATGATTCTCCTGGTCTGCTTTTTTTGGGGGAGGTACTTACTCCCAACCATGTTTCCCCGAGAAACCTGCTTGAAAACAATCACTAGCACTTTATTCAGTGCAAAAAAAATATAAGACAGTTTCTTAGTTTTGGAAAAACACGATATTAGCAAGAATATCAATGTTGGTGATCCCAGTACCACAGCTCAAAGGCATCAATTTTTCTTCTCTGCTTTTGTGAATGTCCATGTCTCACATCCATATGTCGCAACTTTCTGCTAGCAGGGTTGTCTCATCTCCATATCTCAGATTGCTGAAGACTCTCTCATCTATTTTCACCATAGTACTGAAACCATCAGTCTATCTTCCTCATAATTACGTCTGCATCTTGTTGGTTGTAATGTGATCTCGGGCATCTCCACCTTGGATGTAAAAAAGTTTTCTAGCTATATGGTGTGGGGGGTTATTGTGACTTTTCTATTATTGGCACCATTCCTGGTGTTAATTTATTTGGAATTTGGGTGAATTTTGAACTTTTCTAATCTTTTAGCTCTGTGCAGGTTCTCCAGATTTGCTGGCATAGTGTTATTTGAGCAGCTCTACTGGCATACCATCAATGCCGGGTATTTTGTTGTTGGTCAGCTACTCCAGCGACCAATCCACCACTTTCCAGTAGGTCATGTTGTGATTCCTCTTGGTCCCACTATGTCAGTGAATTTGCTGGCATAGAGTTCTCCTGTGTATTATTTCCATCCCTAGTTGATTCCCTGTTGGACGCTGGTATTGCAATACAAAAAGGGAACCAAAGCAGTAACAAGATTCGTCACCAAATGGACCCAGACTGTGGCAGTGACACACTATTGACTATAATAAGGTCCATTGAGTTTTCATTAGTTGCTCCATCATTTTAATGCTACCATCTTTCTTCCATTTAAATTTACATAACCTGTGATGTGAGCAAAAGTCTTCACAATCAGGAAGGGATTCATTCAAGGGTCATGAAAAGGGGTATGTAGGGGATGCAAGCATAAGGCCATTCAATGTGAGTGCGGAGTATCCCATCAGAAATAAACATGAAAAGCCTACATTACCAGATATGCATACATTGCAACAAATGTAATCATTTTAGGCACCTTTTTAGCTCTGTATCTCAATCAACTATATCTTATCTGATGAATATATAAGAAGGTTATATGAAGCCTAGTGGTAAAAGATTAGTGCCCACTGATGCCGAGGCTTAATTGCCACGTACCATTGTTGAGACTACTGATCTTATAGATAGGTCCTTTGGTCACACAAATGACCTCTGACTTTAGATAAGGCATTCTAATAAATATCCAGAACTGTCAGTCAGAACGTGTGTAATTGTGAAAATTCAATGACCCCTTCCTTTAACCTAGAATGGACTGTAAGCTAGAAAAGAAATCCATACATTTGACATGTTCTTCATATCACAGATGAATGTGTAATAAGAGTGGATTCCAAACCACATTATACATACATAACACATTGCTCATATTATAGGCATACATAGATTTGGTTTGGACATACTAAGACACATTTAAGTTTATATATGTATTTTTCTTAATATTTCACTTCTGCAGTTTATGCTTTCAGTAGCATTCTTTATCGTAGTATATGGAGAGGGTCAAATGAGCGTATGCTGGAAAATTATTCTCCAGAAATCATTGAAATTCATTTAGTAAAGCAGATTTATAATACCTGCATGAGCTGCTCTTGGGCCACATCTCATTAAATGACTGAAAGACTGCATGTTCTGCCTATCAATGAAATAGCTAGGGTCGTTCATAAATTACTTTTATCATTTTATTTCTGCAACATTCTATAAAGGCAGTCTCAAAAACAATGATTGTAGACAGATTTATTACTAAATTTTCAGTCTGAATAGACATATATTTTGTACACCAAAGAATGAGTAGCGCTTCAGGTCTTCTACACAAAGGAAAACACATATTGGGCCAATTTATCATTACATTTTCATCACTTTTTTTCTCCCTGAATAACTTTCAATTAGTGAGTTTTAATTGTTACAGAACTAGTTATTGGTCAGTACAGGGTGTGATTACAGCCGACACTCACCATGCACTGAGTGATGACTAAATCTAGTACTGGCCACGTTCCTATGACTGAAAGCCTGAGCTACCGGGAGGAATAAAGATAATTTCCTGCAGGCAGTGGGGCTCTCAGTGTGGCAATCACATGGCATCAGATTAACCCACAGAATAATCAACTAAAGGAGGAAAAATTTCAAGTACTGGTTCATATAAATATCCCCCTAGACTTTTATTATGTTCATTAAAAGATAAATTCCCCAAACACCGTGAGAATGTATAGCAATAAAAACAGACTAACAATAATATTGTAAACATATATAAACATGATGCACAAGTGTGACGCCCTGGCCTATCAGGCCGTCACAGGGTATTGTGCAATCTGTTTTCAGCAAATTTTGCTTCTTTTTGCTCCCTATCGGTACCTGCTTAACCTCATTTATACCATGCATGGTTATCCTCTATTCCAGTAATACCGGGCCCTGTTGGTAAATATGGTAGTTTTTACAATTTTTCTACACTTTTTATCCTTTTTGGACAGGATATATTTCTAATCTACATAGTGCCTCAATACTATCTGTATGGTGAATCAAACCCATTTATTATGACACCAGTTAAACCCTTGCAGTGTCTCTAAGGTATCATATATGGTATCTACTATGGTATTGCTCATTATACTGGGCATATACTATTAACCATCACTGCTGTGTTGCAATTGTGTATCAGTCTTACTTATCATGGTATTGGTCACTATTCCGCAGTGTCTTTAAGGGTTTATAGGTGATATTGACTATTGATTTACTATGGTATTGTCCATTCTACTGGGTATATATTATTAACTATTGTACTGAATTGTTTTATACCATATATAATATTGTGAGGATAGACATCGATACAACCATTACTATGAGGGATTTGTACCAGCTTACGTATTGATTATTGTATCTTGGAGCATTTGATTATCATCATAGAGGTCGTTCTTTTTGTCTTTAAATTGGTTTTATAATTGTGTGTGTCAAGTTCCTTGGACCCAATAAAACTTGTATAATTTGTTTAAATATAATCAATTGATGTGTGCCATTATTATGTGTGATGTTTTTCTGTCTCTTGGATTAGTTTTATACTATAGGGACCAAGTAGAGGACAAAGTGCCAAGGAAAAGGTCACGGACTAACAGGCAACACCAATAGGCACGGGATCCAGGCGTGCTCTCTCCAAGTGGCAGCGGTGTCCAGAACTTTGGTTTACCACAGTTGTCGGTGTCAGTGTTATTGGACTGACTGAGTACACAAATGACCCCCCGACCGTCCCAATGGCACCTTCTCGTCACCAACACCGAGTCCCAGGGCATTCCCCCTACCCGTAGAGCAGTTAAACATCTGGCTGCCCACACCATCGCTTCCCGGATACTCCCCATTGCAGCGGTAGTACTCCATCTTACCACGCACCATGGGTGGTGTCACGAACTGTCCATACAATCCCCTGTAAATAACCCCCCTTTAATTCCGAGTGGCTGCGCAACCCCAACCCCCGGGTCCGGAGACCCCTTGAGCTACCGCGGATCCGAGCAGCGGCGGCAGGCTTCTGACGCAGGGGCGGCACACAAGTATACAGAAATTATATATGCTGTAAGTCCCATCCCTTCAACTCTGACAACACCTCAGAAGTAGGCATCCCGGATACGGGGGATTGTTTGGCACACCTGCTATGAGTTGGTCTGTCCCTCTACTGATCAAAGTTGATGATGTACTTATAGGTAGACAGGAATATTTCCAATTAATATATAATCGTGGGTCAAACATATAAGTATGGATAAAATGCGAACAAAGATTTATGATAAGATAACTAATACATCTCCCTATACGTTCCCAGAGTAACCCTTCCTAAAAACAGGGTGTGGCACCTTAAAGAAAGTATGTAAATGGCCCCCCCACTCCCAAGTCATCTGTCCTTAGCATATCCTACAAAGTCCTAAATACTTCTCCCTAAGATGTAAAGAGGATTAGACTCAGGAAAACAGTCAGGGACAATAGCAAGTATAAGGGAGAGCTAGTGATATACTTAAATGTGTAATTAATGGTTATGAAGTCTGAGTGACCATTTTTACATCTTACACCTGCCCTATCACCATTGGAAGGCACACACTTGACCCTGGAGTCTAACAGAAAATTTAGTGAGCAAGTTTTCTATAGATCAGTTTTAGTGTGATTTTACATTTCAGAAGGATTATTGAGTGATAGGGGCTACAGTACGTCAAACAAAGCATAGTCATTGATGCTAGAGTAGCCATGGATGGTATTTAGAAATTTGACTTTTTTTTAGCTCCATCCAATATCTCTGAAAGCACATGTTCATGGGGGCGATTCATCAAAGCATTTTTGCCATAAAAAGCTCTGAAAAGCCATTGTTTTTTGATCAAGAGAACCCAAAAATATTGCAACTTTTGTCATTTTCAAGTAATTTTTGCTCAGCTCCAACAAAGTAAGGAAGCACGACCCACACTGATTAAATTCATGACGAGCGGCATTCACTATGTCACAAATCTCCCTCCAGCAGGGACTGGAGTAAGATTTATGGCAAGGCAAACACAGAGGCTCACACCACTATACGCCTCGTCTGAATAATTAAGAGAAGGCCTTAAACTCCATCCCAACCCTCATCAAGACCAGAATGAAAAATTATGTTTAGGCCCCTATGTTGAATTATAAAAGGCTGCATAATGTGCTGGTGCTATAGAAATAAAATTATTATTATTATTATTTAGCACAAATGAGCGATATTCGTAGATGACCATACTGAGCACAATTGCTTTTTAAAAAAAAATGAATAGCAAAACTCCATTGGGAAAAAAGAGCACAACATTTGGATCATGGAGCAATGGAAGACATTGCCAGGTCAGACAAATCCAGATTTCTGTTGCATCTTGCTAATGGAAGGGTCACAAGTAGCATGAAATGATGATTTCCTACTTTCAGGTGTCATCAGTTCTGGCTGTAGGATTATGAAGAATCCTGTCTATTGTCAAGAGGGTAGGGATTTGAAATGTTATAGTTTACTTTTTTTGCAATATTACCGGCCACCTCTGCAGTCTATCAGAAGTGGCAGGATTCCTAGATAAGGAGTGTGAGCTTGTAATCTGTACTTTCAGGCTTCAAAAGTTGCTCTGAATGCTGGATCTATCGAGCTTAGTGTTCCTACACTTCTTCAATATTGTAGAGCCAAAGCTGCTTAAACATGCAACATGGAAGAGTAAACAATTCAGACCAGCAGCGTCACAATAAGGCCGGCGTCAAACGGTACGATCTATCGTGTGATCGCACGAGCGATCGTACCCGCCCCCGTCGTTTGTGCGTCACGGGCAATTAGTTGCCCGTGGCGTACAAAGTCGTTAACCCCCTGTCACATGTACTTACCTTCCTAGCGACGTCGCTGTGGGCGGCGAACATCCTCTTCCTGAAGCGGGAGGGATGTTTGGCGTCACAGCGACGTCACACAGCCGCCGGCCAATAGAAGTGGAGGGGCGGAGATGAGCGGAACGTAACATCCCGCCCACCTCCTTCCTTCCGCATTGCTGGCGTGATGCAGGTAAGCTGTGTTCGTCGTTCCCGGGGTGTCACATGGAGCGATATGTGCTGCCACGGGAACGACGAACAACCGGCAAGCAGAAGGAGGACCGAAATTTTGAAAATGAATGACGTGCCAACGAGCAACGATAAGGTGAGTATTTTTGCTCGATCACAGTTGTTCGGAGGTGTCACACGATACGATATGTCAAACGATGCTGGATGTGCGTCACTAACGGCGTGACTCCGACGACATATCGCCCGATATATTGTACCGTGTGACGCCGGCATAACTCTGATCCAGACAATTTAATCTTCAAGAATGTGGCACCTCACACAAAAAAGGAAGCGTGAAAGTAGAGAAGCAAAGCATTCCCGAAGAAAGAACAGGAGACAGCACCTTTAAAATGCTAACTTCTATGTCTATTTGTACAACTATCTAGTAATTTAGCCTCATGCTTCAAACACAAAGTCCTTAAATGTCATTGTTCCAAAAAGCATATCTAGGTATATCATTCTTGAAGCATCTTTTTGAAATCCTTTTCTAAGAAAACTTAAATCCAGTTATTTGTTTTCAGCGCATGAACCTGTCTGAGAAGTAAGGACATTGAAGAAATGCAATCTCCTCCTTCAAAAGTGATAATGCGTCTTACTGATGAAATATCATGTTTTACAAGTCCAAATATTTCAGTGCAGGATGTAAAGGGTATTGCCTCTGGATTTGTAAAGGCTTATTTCTTGTTAAGCTCTCTGAAAAAAAATACTACTAAGGATTGCAAGATTTGGAAAACAGCCAGGTGAATCTTAAAACCCCTTGTCTGTCTGGGGAATCAGGAACATTGCCACCATAGCACTTATTAGTTAAATATGCCATTCTACTGCAGTTTTAATGAAGTTAGAAGTACATTTACTATTATAGATCACATCCGTTATAGACATTGACAGTTTGCTATACATAAAACAACATTAATTCATAATCTGCAGTATTAGATTTATGTATATAACAGTTGATTTGCAATGGTATGGTAACAGACAAATAAAAATATTATCAACTATATTAAAAGAGTTTTCCCAGCTATGAAATATGAGGTATTCTATCACTTACTATTCAATTTGAGGACAAACTATATGTCTTTGCTAACACAGAGGGCTCTTTGGACTCCATGGAGTATTGCGGCTCCGTCTTAATTTTTCCGCCACACCACCTAGTTGTGACTTGAGTTGGAACCTCTTACTCTATGTTTTTGTGATGTTGGTTGTTACATGTAACCACACGATCAGCAAGTGATGGCATGAGACACCAATCGCGTCAATTTATTGTCTTGTAGTATAATGAGAATAATGCCTTGCATCCTCTGTAATTAATGTGTCATGTCAATTGTATCGTATGGTGATGTTTCTGTGTAATGTAGTATAATATAATATTGTACAATGTAAGTTGTGATAGAGTAAAATATATATATATATATATATATATATATATATATATATATATATATATATATACAGAACAGGGTGGTCCAAAAATAGGTGGACAGAAAATTATTTATCTGTGAAAACTGGATCAACAGGCCGCAGGGACAGAAGTAGAGGATCAACATACAGGGAGGGGTCAATATATAGGGGAAGGACGGTTCACTCTAGAAAGAGTCAGTGAATGCCTAGTGAGCCAACGTGACAGACGTATAGTCGGTTGGTCATGAAGGTTGCATACAGTGGGTGGTTTGTGGTAACAAAGCAAAGGAGACAGAAGGCACGATAGCGTAAATCTCGAGAGTGGCTGGAGACACAGAGTGTGAAATGTGCTCTACCTAGAGACTGATTTTTGGATGGAGTAGGCTCAGGCTATAGGAACCGAAGGGTGGAATCCCTACATCCAGGTTACTTAACTTTTAAGGTACTGGGTGACTTCTACTAGTGCAGGATACAGGATGCTAGTGACCAAGCCTCTTATTTGTCATGGTAACGGGTTAACCTCTACTGGCATGTGAGATAGTCACCCAACCTTCTGGTGTTCCACTAGATGTCCAGGTGTGCAAAGCTTTATTCCAATCATTATGGGACCCCTGAAGAGACCAGATGTGGGACTGTAGGAAGGGAAGTTGACTGTCATAGTTTACACTGTAACGCTGGACTGGGTTGCACTGGGGCTCACTGGCTCAGTTAGATTTGGCACAATCCAGTGGGACGTTGAACTATGTCTGTTAATGCAAAATTAAAATGTACTGTTATGGAAGATATGTTCCTTCTATCTAGAGTGTAGAAGTGTGAATGGCAGAAAACCGTCCAGTAATCTGTTTTGGTTTAAAATGAACAGTTGGTCTCATTGTTTGAGTGAGTCATCATCCGGTCCTGCCCAACCAACACCAGAGGCAGTATGTGGCATACATTGGGTCCCAGCTCCTACGGCTGAAGATTACACACCCAGTCAGGACCAGGTATTTCATGTAGCCTGCCCAGAGTTAATCCCTCACTTTCAACTACCGAACCGTGCCACTCTACATATACTTGCAGCATGACATTTTCTACCAAGACATAAAAACCTTTAACATGTTTTTGAATGCATTTATAACCACACCAAGTAGTAGTGCTGTGGTACCCTTTAGAAAGTTGTGTTTCCTGAAATCTAACCCATATTCATTTAATTAAGCATTACCGATTTATTTAATAATTCATAGCTTTATAGTTATAATTCATGTAGTAGCACATACTGTACGCTACTTAAAAAACTTTTGGGATATTTAGCTTACAGGTAAAATTTACATAAAACATAAAAAAGTCATGCTACAGTGATATTTTATTATCAAAGCAGGGCATTTAAGGAGACACATGCAATGGTGATTTCGTCATCTCAAAAACAAAAGCCAACAACATTGGTATGTCCTCAAAAATGTCAATGTCTCAATAACTTGTCATATGGTCTTGAGCATCAATTAACAGCTTGACAATGATGCCTCATGCTGTTTACAAATTGAGTTATTGTCTTCTGAGGGATGGTCTCCCACTCTTCTTAAAGGGTGGCCGTAAGGTCATTGAGATTCGGAGGTACAGAGTTATGAGCCTCTACATGGCAACTCGGCTGATTCCATAGATTTTCTATGGGATTCAGGTCTATAGAAAATGCAGGCCACTCCATTTGGGGTACCCCAGTATCCAGCACTCATTGCCTAATAATGTGATCTCAATGAGCTGGAGCATTGTCATTCATGAAGATGAAATTAGGCCTGTGTTGTTCATGCATAATGAGGCATAATGACTGGACTAATGTTATTCAAGTAGTAGGGGCCTGTCAATGTACCATTCACAAAGTGTAGGGCATTTCTTTATTGATTAGAGACACCTGTCCACACTTTAACACCTCCACCACCAAAGGCTTGTCTGGGGATAACAGTGACTAATGTATAGCATTCACCTTGATATCCCAACATCGTTGGCAGCCATTATGTCTGCACAGCGTGAGTTGGCTTTCGTCAGTGAACAGTACTGAGGCCCACTGGTTCCTCGTCCAGCAAGATGATGACACCTGTGTCTGGCGGTGGTCAGGTACCCTCGCTGGTCATCTAGCACACAGACCATGCTGATGTACTGTAAATCATTTTAATTTTCTGACGTGACACTTGGGTGCTTCTCGCCTCCCATAAATGTGCCTGAAGTTGTGTGGCATTCATCACCTGGATAGGAAGGGCATTGTTCACAATGAAGCAGTCATCAGTGTGAGATGTGGCCAAAGGATATCCACTTCTATACCTTCCTGTGACTTTTCCAGTCTCTCTGTGTCTCTGATGTAACCTGCTGTTGACACTCTCTGACAGGCTAAGCTCATTGTCCATTTCTGCTTGAGAACATTCTGAAGCATTGCAATGCCAAAGTACTGTTGATCAATTGTTAGGTGTCGTCTTGGTCTTATGATGTCAGAAAGTGAACACCATGATGAGGGGGTATGTTTAAATACCAATTCTATTTCTAAACACCCTAAAAATTTGGATGCAGATAAATCTATATTTTTAATCAGCTAAGTAGAATTCAATTCACCTTGAACCAATTTGCTGACTTCTAATATGTATAAATAATTAAAAATTATTTTTATCATATAACAGCTTTGAAATATGGGACTCATGATGATAATTGTTTAGGCTTATTTATTTTTTGTTATCTGTTTGGCAGTGTTATCTGGGTCCATAGATATACAGTATGTATTATTACTGGCTGTCAGAAGCACGTTATGTTTGTTTTTTTGACAGCATTAATGAAAGCATTGAAGAAGCTAAGGTTTTCACTAGATAAGTCTGTCAGTTTATCATTTTTTTGTTATCATGTAAGCTGTAAACAGCAGTAATTGCCAGTAACGTAATGGGCCTGATTCATCATGATGTTTTCCAAGTTTTCTAGTGTAAAACACCTTGAAACTCAAGGTTGCTCACAAATCTTGTTACTTACAACGAATTTTACTCTTGTCCTGGCGAGCTCCACCAAAGTGGTCCGAGCATCAGCAGGGCAGAGTGTGGCAAAGCCCGCCAGTCTAATAAACCAAAATGTCACGCTGTACTCTAAGATGTACATTAGCAGTACAGCACAGTAATGTGGAACAGAGAGGATTCCTGAAACTACCTGAGACGTTAGTTAGCTGGTATACCACTAGAGGGGTTAGAGTGGAGAAAACATATGAGCAGAGAATTCCCTAGCAGAGGTAATACTAGTCAAGCCCACCAGATGGCAGTAGAATAGACAGAAAGCCGTGTCACGACATGAGGTCTTGTAAATACACAGGGGCAAAGTCTAAACGTAGACAGAGGGAAGCAAACAGTCAGTAGCCAGAAAATCAGAACTCAGAAGTGAGAGAGAATGGGAAGACAAGAACAGAATCAAGGTAAACAGATAAGGAACGAACAGGGAGACAGACGAGCAGGTAGCTGAAGGGAGACAATAGGAGAGACACTGATAAGACGGAAACAGAGAACAGAGGAGGTTAACAACAGGTCAGGTGAAAACAGAGGTCAGGAGGGGCAGGGCAGACAATAGGTCACTCATGAGCAGAACGCAGCAGAGCCAGAAATATCACTGGCGTAGTCCCAGACAAACAGTGCACTAATAAAGTAGCCTGACTTCCAGAACGAGGCAGGAAGTATTAACCCCTAACGTGACCTGTATCAGAAGTGAAACTAAAAAAAAGGCTCAGCTGCAGCTGAGCCAGGAGTAAATCATGACACAAAATGTATGCAACTTTTGTGGTGTACATTATACCAATAATATACTCTAGTTCCTGACTGTAGTAACATTTCTGATGGAGGCGCATGACAATTGAAAGATGCGCTTAAATTATAATTATTCAATTGAAAAAACAAGAAAGACATATAAAAAGCTCAGTTGCATTTTTGAAAATAAACAGTATAAATATTCATTATGTAACAAACACAAAAAATTAAGATGAAAATATTTAAAAATGTGCCATTAACATCTGCTTCATAGGTCACAATGGCAAAATGAGATATTTTTAAATGTTTTTACTTTTGTGCTTGTTTCATAACAAATATTTATAATATTGGAGATTCCAATTCACTGTTATTGTAGGTCCCTTCTGTTTTAAGCTCGGTTATAAGCTGTGCCAAAGCCTGGATAAACCGCTAATGAAGGAAGGGAAAATCCAGCCCACAAACAGGTTCTTCTTTAATGGAATAAATTCATAATAAAATAGATGGGTCCCAAGCAGATTTTTGGATGCATCACCAAACATCATTTCAGTGTCAGGAGCTGTTGAAACTACAGATTCTGGCACTCTGCCTGCTGACTTCTCTGATGTCTGTTATCTGCCCAGGAAGATGCAGGCATCCAACCACTGACTTAAGCAGGCTAGCAAGAGTTAATCTCTGCTGGGCTGATTGTTAGTCTTTTTGATCACATGCTGTGGGAAGCCAGTCACATTTGCTCCCCTCCTTTATATTGTGGCTAGACTGTTCCATTAATGCCAGCATAGCTTACCTATACTGGTCTGGTGAGGTATTGGGATCAAGACTTCCTGTGGACTTTGGGTATTATTGCTGTGATAGGTTGTGGTGTTAACCGTTGTTGTCTTTTTGATGCTGCCTTCCTGCTCTTGCTTTTCTCCTCAGTCTCTTACTGTTTATTCTTGTGAGTTTGCAGTATGTCTGAGTTTTGGTTTTCCCCTGTCTGTCTTAATCTGTTTTTCTATCACACTCCTGCCCTTTCCTTCCCTGAGGGGGGCAGAAGAGACAACAGATTAGATCTGGTCATGTGAATAGTAAGGCATGGGACTCCGGCATCTCTACCTTCAGTGGTAATCCAGAGTTCAGGAATAGCCTAGGGTCCAAAAGCATGAAGGAAAGTATACGAGCCCCTGTCCCTCGCTATCCTCCAGTCACAACATGACAATATGACAGCTGTAACAGCGTTATAGTAATGCCCATATCTACGTATTTTGGGTGTACATCCACACTTAATCATCACGAGTGAGTCTATACCCAAAATGCGTAGATACGGTCATTACTATTTCACCATTAAACCTGTCATCTAATATCCTGTTTATGAAGTTATTTAATTAAACAAAAACCTGTTAGTTGAGCCAAATGTTCTCTTTCTTCATTAGTTGATAAACATTATATTGTCTAAATTTAGGAAGTGTAACATATCATTTGTACATCTCTCTCCTCTACTTTTTTAATTTCATATATTTTGCATGATTTTTAGTTAGCCCCTATTGATATACAGGTGATGCCTACTAGTTACTTTTTGGTACCTAATTTATCAAAAGCCACATAATGTAGTAGGAGCATCTTACTCAGCTCTGTCTTAATTAAGCCCATAGTTATTAAAGGCCTATTTTTTGCCTGTGCCAAATTCATATTTTCATTTTAATCTTTTTTAAGTCCATTTTATATATGTTCACCTTTTTGTTTTTTAATTCAGTACTAAAGTCGTGCTTTACTTTCTCCACATAATTTTGCTTGATTCATCATTTGTTATAAAAGTACACCATTTCCTCAGGACTGATTTTTGCCCAAAGATGTTGGAAAAACGGTTAAATAAAGAAAATAAGACAATTTTTTACTTTTTGCAAAATTGCAAAAACATCAGTGAATACCGTAAGATGAAAAGAGAAAGTAAAAGAAGATGGCGTCAAAAACCAATAATGATCAACTTGCTTTGTAATGACATCACAAGTTCAGAAACAGCAGCAATGTTTCAACCCCTAGTATGAGTCTGGGTCTTTATCAAGCTCAAACGTTGCAGCTGTGTTACGCATTTGTGTTGCCGTAATAATGCTTGGGAAAAGGAATCATCAGACATTTGGCTTTTGTGCATGTACATAGTATTGAAGCTTGATGCTGTCTCAACACCACTGGTGAGAAAAAAAAGAAAGGTGACAAAAAATGCAAATGAAGAATTGTGCCCTAACTGTTAAGGTGTTGGAGAAATATAGCTTGTAGCTAGTAGAAACTTTTCAAAGATATATGCCGTACATTTTTCATGAAGTTAAAAGATTGAAAATGTGTGCTTGAATATTTTAATTCTTCTTATGTGCCCTCTAAACCTGGGTCCATCTTGTTAGTCTGCCATTTTGCTAAGAGGGAGATCTCATTTTGCCGAGAATGTTATCAAAGGCTGCTCCTTTCTCATGCAGACGGTAGATGTCCTACTATATGTGGACTGAAATGGTAGTCTAATTAAAAGGGTTGGACAATCCCTTCTCATTCCCCATGTTTGCGTGAGTTAAAACAAAAAAGCTTATAGTTACCTCTTGTGCCGGTGACAATCCAGTGGTTTCGGCACTTGCCCTCACGGGGATCACACGAGGTTGTTATGCCAGCTCTTCACCCAATCAGCTTCCCTCTCCCTGCCTTCAGACAAGTAAGTAATCAAAAAGAAGTGAGAGCGATGGCTGATCTCTCACTTCCTATTGATCTTTGATATATATGAAGGCAGGGAGAGGGAAGCCGATGGGCTGATTGGGTGCAGGGCTCGTGTGACAACATCATGTGACCCTCGGGAGAGCAAGTATAGACACCACTGGAACCGCACTGGCACAAGAGGTGCGTATAAGCTTTTATATTCTAACAAGGGCAAACATTGGGAATGAGAAGAAAGGGTTGTCCAAGTAGTTGTCCTATAATGTAATGTATGGATGCACCAGAGGGCCTCTTTATCATCCATCCTAGAAAGGTGATGCTATATTTGAGACTTGGCCCTCTTTTTATTAATAGTTGTACATTCTGAATCATGTAGCTGAGAATCCCCCTCCATGATGTCCAAAAGTTGAAATGGACATCACATTTTAAAGACAAGTTTACATGACCCTATTTTCGGTCTGAGTATTGTCCGTAAAAAAACAGACAGCATTCAGACCAATGTCATTCATGGGATTCTGCAGATGAGTGATTTTTTTCATACATAGAATCTGTACAGGAAAAAGATTGCAGCATGTACTAGTTTCTTTCATGTGTTGGATGAGACTCGCCCATTCAAGTCTATGGGTGCGTAAAAATAATCATTCATGGTATGCGATATTTACGGATACTTTGTAATTGCTTAATACAGGGAACTATATTTAGTCTTGTACATCAATTGAAGCGGAATAAAAACAGATTGCACGCAGGTAAAAAATGAGAAAAATACCGTCCAAGTTTTCTGGATGAAACTTGGATGATTTTTTATATGCTCATGTGAACTTAGCCTTAAGATCAGAGACGTAAATAAGAACCAAGCACTACATATTGTCCTTAAATGTTATGACAGCACAGTGTGCCTCTATTAGATCATCTCCTATGATATCTTCTTCACAGTACTGAGAGGAGAATGCATCACCAATGCTCTCTCATGAAATACATGATTCTCTCTTCCAGAACACAAGTTAACTGAACTTTTTCATAAATCAAAAGAAAAAAACCCTGTATACTGTATAATGGCAGATACCATACAATCAGTAAGAGGGATCTGAATGGGCAGCGTATATTTGGGGATTACACAAGTGAAAGCAAACACACTGACTCATGATTAATAGATGATATACTGCACTGTTGCGTAACGCGCATCCTTAGAAATGCTCAAGAAACAAATATTTCGCCAACAATTACTACAGAAATTCAACTTATCATAAACTAATGTGAAACAAGTCATTCTCTAAATACCCTTTGCCATTTATAGTTAACCCTAATGATGCCATAGTCTTGCTTTTTTTTTAATAAGAAAAATCTGGGACAATCTCACGGTTACATGCCCCATTTTCCTGTCATCATTCTTCCTTAGTAACATTTGAAACTGTTCTTTACGCATAAGGATAATACTGAATAAACTAGTGATGGGCACTTACCCTCCATAAGGAATCCCAGTCATATTTCCATTTCCAGCACAGGGAAAGAATGAAAGCTTTGCAATAGGCAGTAACAAAAAGCTTCTGAGGGAGTTAAATCTGCTACAGTAAGCTTAAATAAAGCAGAACACGTGGCCTCAGAGTTTACTGCCTGCATTCAAAGGCAGATGTTTCTGTTAAAATACTGGGCTACTTCACTCCACACTGTAATGCTTTTGGCTAGTGCTACGGGAATACAGAAATCAGGTCCCTTAAAGGGG